>NW_025335269.1:36769293-36829584 GCF_004798865.1 Varanus komodoensis
TCTTAAGTGTGTTCGGTCAGATTCACCCCGTGATCTCCTCCACTTACACTCTAGACGTCTCCCAACCTGCTTCATCGCCCGTAATTCAGGTGTATACCACGGAGATGAAAGGGCTCTGTCAGGTGGGAGAGGACGCTTGGGAACAATCGTGTCAATAGCCCTGGTCATCTCCCCATTCCACAGTTCAACCAGGGCATCGACAGGATCACCAGCCTTGTCAACCGGAAAATCCCCCAGAGCTTTCAGGAATCCATCAGGATCCATCCAGCTCCAGGGGCGGACCAATACAATCTGGTCCGCACCCTTACAGAGGGAAAGGCCGCTCTCGAGCTCAAACCTTATGAGGAAGTGATCTGACCATGACAAGGGCGTCAAACTTAAATTCCTCACCCTCCGATCACCCTCTTCCTGCCCCGTCGAGTTTAGCAAGTTAAACTACCATAATGACCTTTATACTTAACTCTCTGAACTAGGGATTTCTGAACAAGAATGTATCACTGAGTTTGACTGGATTTAGGCTTTATTTAAAACAATCATTGAATTCACACAATGCAATAGCCAAATATTGAGCATGGGTTCAGTGTGGGTGTCACTGATGTTAAAATGTGGATTATTGTGTTGTCTGAACCCAGCTGTGGTAAGAAGCTATGGCTTGTTAACCATGAACAACTCAAGATGAAAACCTTAGTTTCCACTCTTGCTACAGGTGTTGAATTAACTTATCATGAGTACAACTTTAAGTTTTATATAGTGTTGTCAGAGACTGTAAACCTTCATAAAGAGATCATTTAACCATCTCTTTACAATTTACAACTTTCCTCCTACATCTGTGTGTTTGTACAAAATGTTTCACACATTTGCACAATACAGTTTTTCCCTAGTTTCTGTTTCATAAAAATCTTAAACAGATGGAAGATAGATTGCATTTTAATAGCTTCTGGTCCATCTGCCTTAATGCTGTCTAAGCATCATGTGGGCAACTTGTGGCTGTTGCAAAGCTTCCAGAGAACCCACTTAAGTGCTCGGGTTGCCCACCCCATCTCTGAATTTCCTGCTGCTGTATTTCACATGACTGCAATGAGATGGTAGGTATTCAGGCAGAGCCAGCCACAAGCTCATTTTTCCTCATGTGGATCACACTCCTCCCAACTAGTCAACAAGCTGCAGGGTAGGCTGAGCGAAGCATAAAAACTCTCCTTGCTGGTGCGCAGAGGAGGCTGTCTACCACGGCAGTGCACACGTGTGTGCAAGTGGGAGGGTACATAAGTCTGTGTCCACACTATCTTCACTTGTGGCTCTGGCCACTCTCACTGGTATGCAGGCCCAGAGAGCACTGCAAATAGTCCTGATGCACAAAACTCTCTGAGTTCTTCCAGGTTTCCTTCAGGAGTGTTTGCCAGGTACTAAATTAATATCAATGATGTCTTGTACCAAATCTGTTATCAGATTTTGACTAGCTCTGCTTATTTCTCATTTCATGCCTGATACTCGAATATTAGGGGAGCAAAAAGGTATTAATGTTTACAGTATGTGCTCAGTCAATTTTAAAATTAATTTATTTTAATAGATTTAATTTGTATTTTCCCTTTAGCATATTGTTTCCATAAAGTTTATCCTTTGTGTTAGAACTGAGTCTTACAACTTCATCTTGTTTTTATTTCTAATTATGTTTGATAATAGGTCTGTAAACCTCAAATACTTGAAGCATTCCTTCACACACACAGATAGTTTAGAGTGTTAAATAATTGTATTATATCTGGTTACAGTGACATTTCTTCTGTGTGCATAAATATTTTGCTTTGGGAAAAACAGTTTGTTCTTTTGGGCTCCACATACTTCTAAGGTGATGAAACAGTATACAAAGCCAGGGAATCTCTTCTGTGAAAAATATAAGTGCTTTAGACTAAGTAGCTTCACGGAAAGAAAACCTTTCTATCAGGCTAACTTCTATCAGGCGTATTATCTTTCTATAAATGATATCTGCAATTTATCCCTTTCTGATGCTTTTCTTCTCTGAAAGAAGTGGCAGTTCAACTTCCTTGCCATTATAGGAAATGGTTCATCTTAAACAGCACTCCTACAGTGGAAGCCAAAAGCCCCAGCCCTATTTTCTCGATATGGTCGATATTTCAGTCACTCTCCAAAGTGGCTGAGAAACATCCCACTTATTTGCATCACCATCACCACATTCTCCTTACAATTTCAGAGAGCAAACCAAGAGGAGATGGTTTCCATTCATAATTTTTGTTCTGTCTTGCTGGCTTATTGGAAAGTATCGATGGTCAAATCCTCCCCTGTGTACATGATGAATGTCAGGAATGCCAAGGAGAACTCACTTCCCCCTCATGTGCTCATCCCTTTTGCTCCATAGCCAGACCCTCTTCCGAAACCCTACAGTTAAAAGAGTCAGCCTTCTCCCCATGAATTGCCCAAGTTAAGCATGGCATGCTATTTTGCACATCAACTAAAGATACTTTATAAATTCCTGTATTAAACATTGTATTGTTCAGTTAGTGAATATTTGTTTTCTTTTTAAATGCAACTTGGCATTTTTCTTATACTGATGAAAATCTGCTCCTATAATTTGAGCTCCGGGGCTGATTGAATGGATTGGCCTAACTAGAGGATCCAGTCCTCCAGCTACGATCGGGGATGGGAAGAACAGGAGTCTGGCTGGAGAAAACCAGTTTGAGAAGTGTTAGTTCTCTGTTCACAAGAAGTCCTGTACCACTGCAGCACCTCCAGCTTCAAAGCTGGGAAATCCTGGAACTAGTGGAAGCAACTATCTTCCAGGGAGAGTTTCCCTGTCTGTCACACTTATTTGGGAATACAGAGCTCACATCTTCAAAGTCCAAGTTAGCAGGGTGCCAATTGGACACAGTGGCTGTTTGGAGCATAAGTTACTGGACTGGACCCAGGATTGCTTTAAGTGGATCAGAGAACTGTACTCATCGTAGGTCCCTCTGGCCAGATTTTTGTGGATCCCCTTCATCACAGTTCACCCCAGCCAGCAGGGTCCCTGGATCATCCGTGTAGCATTTTCAGGAGGCTGGAGGTGCTGGCTTCTTAATTTGGATCCAAGCCCAGTAGCAGGGCATGAAAATCATTTTAATGCTAACTTGTGCATGGATTGAAAGTATGTGTGTCAAATAATCTATTTAACCGTATTCATGGTAAAATTATTTTGGACACCAGTAACTTGCAGGTCAGAACTCTAAGGAAGAGTGGGAGGGATCGATCTCGACACACAAGGTTTGCACAGGGCTTCTGCCTTGAATAATTGTCAGTGTTCTGCAGTGTGTGGGCACAGAAGGGGTTGCCAGGGAGAGAAAAGGAGAATATACTCCATCGAGCATGATTGCAATCTTCTGCCACTGGCCTGAAATAACTATTTTACAATGTGAATTTTCCCCACTCAAGTCCAAAACCTCACTGGTACATTTAACTAAGTGGTCCTTTGGGTCTTGATTCAACCTCTTCAGGGAACTACATGTACCCTATATTGGGGGGAAAGGAACCACAATGAAATATCATCAAATGTTCTCATCATTTCAAAATGCCACAGTTATCAGGAGTCTTTCAGGTCAGAAGAAAGAATAAATGCATTCTGGAAGAAGAACAGGAGAGTGGGGACAGGAAGAGGAGGAGGAGGAGAAGAAAATATCTATTTCTTCTTTTAACTGGAAAAAACCCTTTGTACCAGTGCAACAGATTGTAGCAGTGAAATACTGCTTTCATGCAGAGCAACACAGTTGCTGGTTCAGGATTCTGTCTCATTCTTCCTTGACCTAAAATCAATATGGTTTTTGGAAGATATATGGAAATTGTGTTATGCTTTGAAAACTTGATAGGGTTACTGAAGCTGCTCTGGGATTTTGGATGTTGTAATAAATCAGAGATGGTGTACACTGGTAGTCATGGGTGATGTCGGATAAACTTGTATTTTTATTGGATGAGATTAGGGCAGTTCACTTTTTGTTGACCTGTCATTTGTTTTAAAGTCCCAGTGCACACCAAGTCTTACTACAGAAGTAGATGAGGACTCTTGGAACTAGGGCTTCCAGGAAGATCATATTTTCCATCTCTGTAAATAAATATGTATTTTACTGAAATCTCAGTGCAGCCAATGATACCCCTAATGACTCCTCTGTGTCTCTGTGTGTATGTCTTTTAAATCACCCACAATTATTAATCTACTACCCTTTGAACCAATCACTATAGCTTTTGTCATGATGTCTCTAAAGTTGATAATCACATTAAAATTGTATCCATTGTGCCATCAGCAGGAAAAGAGTGGAAGAAATGGTGGGTGAAAAACAAAATGTCTGGCATCACCAATCAAATGTGTGCCTTTTTTTTAAAGAAATAAAGATTAGAAACAACAGAGAATCTTGTGGCTTTAATGACTAGTGATATTATGATGACATAGGTTCCACTGACTGAAGTCCTCTGTTAGATGGGACTAACAGGTTTTCTTTAAAAGATGTAAATATCCAATTGAGGCATCAAATGAGAATAAGGCCTGGGTAATATTACCCAGGTTGTGCAAAGAACGGGATAGAAATGTTTTAAATAAATATATGATATTAAGGTAACCCAGTCAGGGAATAGATACAATGAACTGTAGTTGTTAAGACATTGGAAACTGAGCCTAGGTTCTTGGACTTCCTTGCTGTGAACTTCAGAGGCAAGATTTGTACAAAATGTCAAAATAATGGAGAAAATTTCATAAGCCCATCCACTATCAACCACTTATCAACTCTAAAATATGGAGTTAGTAAAAGAAGACGAACACCAGCACAAAATCATATGAGACTTATTAAGAGTTGCTGTGATTCACACACTCTGCTTGGCTTTTAGAGGAAGAGATTTAACTGGATAACACAGACAATATGCAAATAACTGCATGTATCTGAGCCAATATTTGAGGTGCTGATTACTTTATTCAGCCTCATTTGATAAATGGCACCATTGATCATTACAATCAGCATGCTCCTTTAGGTCACGTGTTTTGATCAATTCCTGAAAAGCCTTACTTCTGGCAAATAGTCATAGTCACTTCTAGACACAGACACAAATGCAAGTTTCCACTCAAGACTGGAAGAAGGAATTGCTTTCTAGGTGATTTTCATTTTTAACCCTACTAAAGCTTTTTTGTTAAGATACATAATTCAAGGCACAGAGCACTTTAATATGTTCCTCCAGTGTTTTTCCTCACCAAAGAAGCTGAAGCTGAAACATGTGTTCTATATAAACATAAATAGCAACACCTCTAGTAATTACTAAGCCTAAGAAGAGCAAGAAAAAGCCCGGTCCTGGCATGGAAGATTCACCCAATCAATGTTTTACACAATAAACTTCTGTTACGAAACCATCTGCCAATAAAGTCCAGCTTTAATTCTCCTGGAAAATGAACTTCAGGTTCTTTTAATTGTGTGTTTCTGTGTATGCATGTGCCTTCATGGACATGTGCACACATCAATACATAATTCTCTCTATATTACAATGCGTCTTGCTGCATACTCTGCCTTATTCCAAGTAAGGTTAGCTCAAAGCACTCATAGTGTTTTGCAAACATTTCCAGCAGCACTGAAGAGCTGTGAAAGTTTTTCTTTTTGTTCTTAGTGATCTTCAGACATTTTGTTGCAAGGAAATTGAGTGACACAGAATTGCAAGCGGGAGCTGACAGCAACAAGCGACATAGCTTTCTCTGTGGTGCACCCCATATGTGGAACTCCCATTGTGTTTTACCAATGTTTGAAGATATTTCTTTTTTAAATAAGCCTTTTGTTCCATTGCTACATCTATCGTTAGCTCTGTGTCTTTGGGTCTCTTTTCTTAAAGTTGCTTTTAGTTTGGCTTTGGGTTTGGTAACTGTTTTAGGAAATGGATTACTTTTACTGTTAGTTTGGCATCTATTTTTATACTTTTTCTACATTGAGAAGCCCCTCAGGAAAGGAGAAGTACAATTTTTGAAAGATCATTCATTCCTTCTGCTTGTCTGCACTGATTGTAGGTGCAGGTTGTTGACATAAAGGGCATCAAGGACATTGCTGGGCTTTCCTCAAGTACCGTTCTGTGGCATCTTCACTGTACAGTTCTAGACTGTACCTTTTATCTGCTGGTAAATATGAAACACTCCACCCTTCATTACCACTCAGAGAACACCACCTTAGGCCCTTGGTGGAGTCTCAAAATTCTGGAAACGTTGGCATTTGAGGAGTAAAAGATTGGGCAACACTAAAAGTGGATTGGATCCACAGGAGCACGAGAACTAGCAAAAGACTTTGGGCTTTGCAAGGAGAAGCATCCTGAGAGCTTGTTGTTCAGTGCCTTGCGCTAGTAAATGCTGTACAGTACATTGTGCAATATTCTGCACCGTGTCTTGTGCTAAAGGAAGCACACTGTTGGCGTTCAAAGCTCTTTCCTCAGGCAAGGATCTTTTTGCCGGCGTTCTTGTGCAAGATTCTTGAGCTAAACACCTTGGACAGCATTTGCTAGCCTGAGACGTTGCACAAGTCCCGCAAAACATCTCAAGAGCCGTTCTTGCGCTTAAGTCCATGTTGCGCAATGACCTTTGCTAGCAATAGGTTGCAGTTTGCAGAACACTCTCTGGCGCAATCTCTCTCTCTCTCTCTCTCTCTCTCTATATATATATATATATATATATATATATATATATATATATATGCGCAGACTTTTTGGACAGCAGGAACATGTACCTTTTGTCACTGATATGCTTGGCATACCATTTAGTGCATCAGATCTACCCACTTAGTTTTGTATATCCTTCAGCCCATCAATCTAAAACAAGAAAAAGGCATCTTTCCTCCTTTTGCTTATGGAAGGGCCTGTTGATGCTCTGACATCTTTCACTTTTCCCTTTCATGCATCTCTTAGATGTTGGCACAAAGCATACCCTGGCCTTCACTTCATCCAGTGTCTAGGGACATGCTAACTCTGATTACATCAAGGACAGCATCTTTATTATTTCGCTCCTTTCTTAGCTGCTGTGTAAACTGCTTTTTCTCCACTATACAGTTCACAAAGGTTCATGTCACAACAAACCTTTTACTCTTTAAAGTACTGTAGTATGTTGGTTCTATTGCACAGTAGTATAAGCCATGTACACTGATGTTTTAGAGCAGTTATTTGTGTCATGCTGCTCACAACAGATTTAAAAATGAGATTGCATTCCAACATTACGTGTCACCATTTGAAATATATGACATCTTTAAAAGAATTCTTTCTTTGTCTTTAAATATTGACACCAACAGAATTATGGTGGGTTGGGGAGGTGACTGAAAATGGCTGAAATGGTCCTGTAATTACCTTGCTTTTTCCCCTCTGCCAGAATTTGCTTTTGATATTATGGGCTGGCAGGGAGCAGGCACCATGAGACATAAATACCGTACATGGCCTAGCAGCTTTGTACTGTTACTGGAATCCCAGTGCGTGCACAGAGATCTCAAGTGTAGAAGGAGAAAATGCTAAAATCCATATGAGCATATTATCTTTATTTGGCCAGCTCAGAGGTCACGAAATACTGAGCTACGCATCAGGTGAGATGCTAAGCACAGGAAAAGGGAAGTGCCAAAGCAGTGAGGGTTCAAGCCCCAGGACCTGCCCTTAGGACTGTCTTAAAGGGGGAAAGGGTGGAAGCATCAGACATTCAAATTCTGCTTTGTCAGGCACTGAGCTGGTTTGGACTTTTACCTGGGATGTACTTTATACCAAAGGTTGCTGGGAAGAACAAAAAGCAAATGGAAGACCCCGCTGGTAGATGCCCCATTTCTGAAAGTAGAAAATCAAGATGTTTACTTGAAATCAGTTCACATAGAGAGATTCTTTGCCAGGCCGAAACCTTGAAAGAGTCCCCATTCTGTTCACTGGGGAGTACAGTCTGCTGGGAATGAATGGGGCAGTTGTCCTTGGTGAGCATTCGTGGCGGGAAGAGAGGCCTGCAGACATGGAGATGGCAGAGGGGGGAGAGCTTATCTCAGGGCTGCTGCCTCCAGCTGGGTCTGGAAGTGCCAGGAAGGGACTTGGGAGAAGAGCCAGAGGAGCCTGGTTGAATCTTCGGCTCAGCATCGGGAGAGAAGGGCTAGCCAGCTAGAGGGCCTGCATACAGGACCTGCATGGAGCTGCATATTTACCTTGCCCATCCCAGGAGGAGCACTCCCAGAGGGGTGGGGCCCAGGGTTACTCAAAAGGATGCTTCTCAGAAATAATTTCTCATTTGGGTTCAAAGAATTGCTCTGTGCATGCTCAGAGACTCTTTCTTTGCTGCTAAACCTTGCTGGGTATACACTGGAAATACAGAGCTTTTGGCAAAGAGCTGTCTGATATTTGAAAGAGAGAAGCAGGGGGCACCCAGCTCCCAACAAGCACCAACTTTCACTGCTGATGAGAGGTTAGAAAAGGTTTTAGTTCGTTGAATAACCTGCCTTCTTCTTATGAAGATGCACGCCTTGACGAATGGGTGTTGTGTAACAAAAGAGAACCGGTACCATCCACCTGGCATAGCCTCCTGTTAGAGCCCGGTGTCCTGTGCTGTGCTGGCCCGATCCTCCTTCCTTCCAGGCACCCCAGGGATCAGGCCCTTTGCATGCAGCAATGTGCTGTCTTCCACTGAAGTGCCCCGTGCCCAGACGGGAGCAGGGGGAGGAAAAAGCAGCCTTGTTCCTCCTAACGCTTCATGGTAATTTACCAGGAAGGGCAGGGAAGTGTCACGCATCAACTTGCTTCTTGCAAGACCTTCAGTACATCTTGCAGAAGGTTAACGTGAACTGAAAAGAGGATTAACAACCCACAATCGCATCACTGTGTAGAACATAATGGGACATAGAATAACCCAATGACCCCGACTCTCAGCTTGCCTTCGTCGGCAGTCAGATATTTTCACTGTTTAAACATGAATACAAATGCTTGTATAACCCTGGCCATTTGGCTACCGTTTTGTTTCCTTTCACATGTGCCAGTGAATCCCTTCCCACATGCACAGGTTCCATCCAAAGTTAACATATCACTGCATGATTCAGAGGGCATTATTGATTTTGTAATAATGAAGGGGACTTGACTTCAACATCCTCTTTGTAAGAGTAGCACTTCTTTCAGCAGGCCTGAAAAATAACTTATGCAAATTAATATGTTATCAGAGCACCTTGAACTATAATTTACCACAAGGAGGAATCACCATAAAAGACAGAACGAGAATCACAGAGAAGAAATTGGGGCAAAGTTCTCTTGGTTGGGGAATTCAGTGCTTGATTACTCTGAGGTTTGTTTTATGTTGTTTGTTTGCCTTTTTATTTTGCTTCTCCCTGACTCGCATACTTCCCTCTGCTTTTGCTCTACCATCTACAGTCTCTTCTTAAATGATGGGTGAGGAAAAATAATGTTGTTTTTCTCTCCCTGACTCCAAGAGAATCAGATTCTATAAATAAGCACCCTAAGTCAGCAAAGTGCCCTGGTCCAACTAGGGAGATGCCTTCCATGAGTGTGAAACACAGGAATGTGGGAAAATGTCTTATACTGAGCCAGACCCTGGGACAATCTAGTTCAGTATTGTCTACACTGATTGGCAGCCATTCCTCAAGGTTTCGAGCAGGAAGTCCTCCACCCACCTCAGCCCCACTTGGAAATGCCAAAGATTGGATGTGGGCCCTCCTACAAGCAAGGCATGTGTTCAGCCACTGAGTGACTCCCATTCCCCTTAGATTAGGGTTATTTATTTATTACAAACATTTATATCCCGTCATTCCGACCAATACTCAGGGTGGCTTACACAATATAAAATTTCAATAATGCAATAATAAAACCACGATTATTAAAACAATATAAAACAGCGTATCATAAACTAAGAGAAAAGGAAAGGGGAGAAAAGAATAGAAAATGCAACTGTGGGGAAAGGGAAAAAAAATCTTAAGACATCTAAAACCCTTGATTATTATAATGATGGTTAAATAAAAAGGTCTTTACCTGGCGCTGGAAGGAGTATAACGTCGGCACCAGGCAGACCTCTCTGGGGAGGGCATTCCATAGTCTGGGCACCACTGTGGAGAAGGCCCTCCGTACTTCCTTCAAAGAGGGTTCCCAGAGCAAGGCCTCCCCTGCTGATCTTAAGGGGCATGAGGTCATGTAGGGAAGGAGGCGATCCTTCAGGTATTCTGGACCCAAGCCATTTAGCGCTATATAGGGGCATGGCAATCCTTGCTGGCTATAGTCAGCGTGCCCAACCCCGGTGCAGGTGTTGCAGCTCATATCTTGTCAATCACCCACTGGGGAAGAAGCACTGACTCTAGACCTTCATTCTCTCTAACTCGGGAACCGGTCCAAAACAGATCATACGTTTGGTTGTCTTGTGTGTGAGATCATCATGCTCCATGCAAGGTTCCATGATACTTCGTAAATGCATAATAATGCTAGCTATTTTTGTTGGAGCAGAAATAATAGCAGTAGGAGACAAAGAAGAACCCGGGAAGCATCAGGATCCTGCCACAACAGGGAAGTCATGCCTCCCTCTTGATGCAGAGGAAGGAGCAGAGGGCTCTAGGAACGCTCCCTCAAATCTTGGGGTTGCCCTCTGAGTCTCTTGCAGATAGGCTAGATACAAGTGGGGCCCTGTAGCAAAGTGTTCCCATGTGGAGTACTTCTAGCAACTCCAGAGGTCCTTTTTCTTCTTCATTTTTTCTCTTTGTTTGGGTTTTTCCAAGAGCTGGGATGAACACCTAGCTTTGCCTTTTTTGTCCAGTGATGGCTATGGCAGCTGTCATTTCTATCCTCGAGAATATTTTGAAATAGTTTTTCAATATGAACCTGGAAATGACCTATCCAGAAAATGAGAATGTTCTGTCTACATTTTTAACGCTACATGGCTACCTCCTAGTTCAGCCATTCTATTCCGTTCCCCTCCTACCCATTTATTAGTGTCTCCCCCCATCCATTTGTCAACAATCTATGTCATTGAATTATTTTTCATGGGCCAGTCTGATGCCCCCAGATATTTTGGCTTACGATTCCCATTACCCACAGCCTGTGTTGCCAAAGATCAGGAATGATGGAGAATGTAGTTCAAGACCCCAGTGGCCTGATGTTGGGTTTTTTTCTTAACATTTCCCGAAATCTCATAAGCCTTGAGGTGCTAATCTCTCTCATTTGTGTGTGGGCGTTATGTACAAGCTTACCTACATTTGCCTGAGTGCAGGAAACCTTGGATTAGTAGTGGAAGGGAATGGCTTTAGTTTCATCTTGTGTTTTATACTTCTTCTCCCACTTACATTCCACAGATTCAGATCTAGCATTTTAACTTGCATAACTGAATAATGAACTTCGTTGCTTTAAATTGTGGAATTTAGTGCGAAAGCCTTTTAAGGAGACAGTCATTGCCCTAAGAAGGTGGGGCCGTCAAGCCCTGCACAAGGTTACAGAACTGGAGCTGTCCAAGGTCCTGCAACGCCTGGTCCAGAAAATTCCATTAATTGCTGCTTCGACTGATCAGTCACTACTGCCTTTTGGAATCTTTGTGGCTGGGTCTGTCCTCCAGAACTTTGCCCTGTCCTGTGGCCCAGTTCTAATGGGCCATCTAGGACTTCTGCCACCAGGTCTGAGGATATGCATCTTGCCTATCTCTGTGCCTCTGGAACACTGGCCAGGGGACAATGGAGGTACTAGCAGCTGATTTTCACACCCTGACCCCTGGCAACAGCTGGGGCGATTATCCAAGCAGTGTGGCTGCTGCCATGATGAGAATGTGCAGGGAGGAGATTGATAGCAAGGTCCACTAGGAAAATAACTGGCACACACTGGAATCCAGTCAAGGGAGAGACATCGCTGCAAGGTATGGATGAAGTTGAGTAAAATGAAAATGTTCTTCCTCAGGTGTGTGGCTGGCTTTTTCCAGCTTGTTATTGTTGGAACTTGTCGCTATGAATTAAACCTGGAACCTTTTGAGGGTAAATGTTTATTTTCCTACTGAAGTGAAGCTCCATGTAAGTATCTTCAGCGCCTTACTTGGGTTCCCTTGGGTTCCCAGGCAGGGAAGGGGGCCTGTCACAGGAGAGCCCCTGGGGAAATTTCAAAACTCCCCCTCTTAGCAATATGCTGCAGTGGGGTTTGCATATTGCTTGTGGGAGATCTGGATGTAGTGATTAGAACATAGGACATGGAGCAGGAAGATCTTAGCCATGAAAAGTAATGGGAGACCTTCAGCTAGTCACGTTCTCACAGCTGAAGGAGCCCCATGTGGGGTGGGTCCAGGAACAACCATGTATACAAGCCTAAACACCTTGGAAGAAGCACCTTGCAATAATACATTTGTAAAAGTGCTTGAACCAAAGGAGAAGGGAACCTCTGGTTCAAATCTGTAACATCTGAGGAGTGACATAAGTCTCTTGGAAATGGTTTACCCAATTCAGTTCACTGCAGTGAAGAAAAATATGACTCTCTTTCAGCATTCAACAGAAAATAAATAGTTGGACCCAGCCATGGGGGCAGTTTATTGTAGGAAATAACCTGTCAGCAAAAGCTCCGATGTTGCTCAGAGCTTGCTAAAAGCTAGGAAATGAAACAATGGAGGAGCTTTGTGTGTATATGTTCAATTAAGCCAAGTTCTGCCTTGAATGTTATGGATCCATGAATGAATCCTTCTTTACAGCAGGAAAGGAACCTTGGGTTTTTGCGTGTCACGGTTAGTAAGGGACATCTTGCTGTTATTTTATCCTCATGGCACTGAGCGTTATCATGGCCTCTTGTTTCAGAACATTCTTTCTCTATAAAACCATGCAGGAACAAGCGAATTGTTCTGAAGTTTTCCTTAACTGTGATTTCTTTTGACCTAGTAGCCCTGCAGCTTGGAGAACTGTCAAGCTTTCTTCCAGTTGTATAGATCTCGAACTGCATTGAGAAAGCTGACAGATACTTGATAAATGAAATAGGCATTTGTTTTGACACCAACTTACCCTCATTCTTATTATTGAGAACACAAAGTACTGTGTACAAAATATAACTTTCATATGTTGCCAGAAGGCCTCAAAATGAAACATTCCTGCTTTCTTTGTATGCTAAAGCTGTTTAGATCAGTTCATCTGAGCCAATCTAAACAGAGGTCTTGGTTCCAAATACCCAGTAAGTTTTATAATGATCCTAAACTTTTATAATGAAGAGTCAATGACACATTCATGACCATTTCTGGAGAGTAGCTCTGTAAATCTATTGCAGAAAAAAGGGAATCTAGAGTAGCACCTTAAAGACTAACAAATTTACTTGTATATTGCTTTTCTGGATCATAGCCCACAAAGCCTATATCAGAATAAACTTGTTAATCCTTTAAGATGCCACAAGTTGATTTGTTTATGACTAAATTGTTCCTTTAATCTATTGAAGTATACTATGATGCTGAAATACATCATGCTTTCTTGCCAATGACTTAAGGTTTAGGGAACAGGTTGAAGGGATATGACATGCTTTCATTCCTGACAGTTAGCAATATTTGAGGACTGGAAAGTAAAGGGACCACTGAAGAAAGAAACCCTTATTATTAAGTTTAAGGAGTGCTGAAAAATACTGGAAAAAATCATACACAAAAAGGGAGAAAATCTAGAATAGCAAGAAATGCAAGATTTTGAAACATGGAGGTATTGGGACTCCATAATTGAAATAATTTTTGGGTGCATTTCAATGGAAATGGCTCATGCTCGTATTACAAGGCACCTACTCTCAGCAGTGGGTTTCTGTGGAGCTTCTGGAGGATCAACAGAGATCAGTGAAAACTCTTCCATACTTGGTTTTGTTCTCCTGGTTCAGGCCAGAAGCATCCTTGAAATATCATACAGTATCCTTGAAATTTGGTAACATGGAAGTGGATTATTTTTATTTATTTATTTATTTATTTATTTATTTAAAACTTTTATATGCCATCCCCACATGCCTTGGCATCTCCGAATGGCTTACAACGTAGAATTAAAACAATAGAACAGTAACAAATACAGTAAAATTATATAAAAACAAAAAGTGACTTTTAACGATAAAATAAAATTTTAAAATAGCCATTAAATAAAAAGGTTTTAACCTGGTTCTGAAAAGAATATAGACTCGGCCCCAGGTGCACCTCTCCAGGGATCGCATTCCATAATCTGGGCGCCACCACAGAGAAGGCCCTGCGCCGGGTAGTTGCTCTTCTTATCTCCTTTAAAGAGGGCTCTCGGAGCAGGGCCTCTCCTGCAGATCTTAAGGGGCATGAGGGCATGTAAGGGAAGAGGCGCTCCTTCAGGTGTCCTGGTCCCAAGCCATTCAGGGCTTTACAGGTTAAAACCAGCACCTTGAATTGGGCCCGGATTAAGAGTCCACATATAGTGCATTCCTACACATTGTTATTTACATTAACTTTAATAGAATTTCCTCCAGGTAAGTGTATTTAGGGCTACATTTTTATCCTATGTCTTTTTATCCTAGAAAAATATGAATATTTAAAGAGTGGAAGAAGCATGGTATATACAGATTAAATCTGCGACCCTACACACACTTACCCGGAGTAGGGGTCTATTAAATCCAGTGGAAATAAAGAAGTGGACTGTAAGAGACCTCTATGTGATCTTTTATTTACTTTCATGTGAGCACATTTCAAGGATATGTTAAGATGTTTGAAGGATACTTTAAGATATTAGCCTAAACTGGTTTTACCTGGTTTTAAATTGCTTATAATCAGACTCTCTTTGATAGTTAAGGATTTGGTTTCTCAAATGTATAATATTTTGGTTATCTCATGTGATTCAACTGAAGGTTTAGGGATAATATGGAAAAATGATAAGGAGATTGGAATCACATCTGAAATGATTGAACACTTAATGCAGTTTCAGCTAAAGTAAAGGAACATTCTCTGAAATGAATTGGTTTAGCTGGTGGCAAAGGGATGTTATAGAAAGATTTCAGATTTAGAGTCACAGTGAAATAAACAAGATTATGATATTTTATCATTTAACTCCAAACTCTAATTTATCCTTCCCTGATTTTGTTTTACAAGAATCTCTGTTGTTACATGCCATCAAGTTGTCTCCAAGTTTTGGCGACCTGGTGAATGAGAAAATGCCCTGCAAAATAGCCGGTCCTTGACAGCCCTGCTCAGTTCTTGTAACCTCAAGGCTGTGCCTTCCTTTATAGAATCCATACATTGCATATTTGGCCTTCTTCTTTTCTGCCTTTGACTTTCAGTCTTGTTTTATAGTTGTTGGCAGCACGTTTAGGAATCACTCATCTGCAACTTGCATTAATTAAACTGTCCGGTTTTGGTTATACAATATGTTTTGTCTTCTCTGTTCTTCTCTCCATCTTTTGTTTAACTAGCAGGTCAGAATATTTGTCCATCTAGGTCAGGAGCAGGGATTGTCCTTCCACTTGAGGGCTGAGTTGAACTTCAGAGAAGAAGGCCGCACTCCACTCCAGGGGACCACATTCCAGCAATGGGGTAGGACCAAAGATCAAGGAAGCAAATCCAAAGGCAAAGGGCATGGGGCCAAAATATTTTAGCTTAAAGCCTTACTGCCACTAACCAAGCTTTAGGAGAAGAATTTTAGCCTTTTAAAGGTGTAGGGACTACAGAAAAGCTGGAAAACCAAGAAATAATTGGTGGATTGAGGAATGGTATGGAGTCAGGAGAAGGAAACATTGCCTGCTGGGCTGTTCCCGATGGCCAGATTTATATTCCAGGAGAGCCAGACTTGAGCTTCCTCACTCCAATTAAGTTATTATTGTCTATTCTGAGTGATGGTGGGTCTCTAGGATCCGAGGGAAAGGTCTTTCAGGTTTAGCTGATCCAATTAAGTGGAGATGCCAAGGGCACACTAAGGAAGGAAATGTTGCATCTTGCTTAGATCTTATTTGAATGTCATATGCTCCTATAAGCAGTGATTAACAAGCTGACAGCAAAGTTTTCCTTTAAGCTGATCCATTCAGAAATCCAAGTGAAAAACTCTATAATAGGGTCTAAAATCAAAACAATTCCCTGGGGAACACATTCAGCGTTCTTTAATTAAAAAAGCATACAATATGCCAAGGAAATATGCAAATAAAAGCTGTCTTTTAGTGAAAGTAATACTTATGCACTGCATTTCCAACCATTCATATCAGATGTGAACATAAAAATGTCACTAAAAAGTGGGGGGGGGGCAGAAGAAAAATCCTCAAAATTCAGGACAAATTAAATGTGTAGGGCACCCATGTTGTAGGGGATAGTCTCAAAAGTCTACACTAAGATTTTTAACTATGGCTGTACCTCTCCCCATTTTAACTGAACTGCTTCTGTAACTCTTGTTGAAAGTGGATGGGCATTGGGAATGCAAGCCCAGTTAACTTTGCTGAACAGCCACCATTCATTCTCTCTCTCTCTCTCTCTCTCTCTCTCTCTCTCTCTCTCTCTCTCTGTTAAGATTTGTGTTAAAGAGGATGAGCAGCATCAGCATGAGAGTTTAGGAAGGCATTAAACAGATATGACAGAATATAAATGTTCAGTTTCTTTTGATGACATTTGTCTGTGAACCAGCCTCTCTGACATTTTAGATTCACTGCTTATCGCTTTGTCAGGAAAAGTCACTGTTTTCTCAGTCACTGAAATTAAGCAACAAGCATAATTATTCTATGATGTCTCTTTTACAGAAAATATGCAATGATATCTTCTCGGAACTAATACCATTTCGAGCCTAAAGCAAACATCCTGCCCGGTTAATATTTTTCTCAAAGAGCTGCTAAGGGTGCAATCCCAGGCATGTTTCAATAGAAAAAGGGCTACAAATCATCATGCCCAAATCAGCCATGCTGGCTATGCAATCCCGAGACTTTTAGGATTACTCCCTAATAGCCATAAATAACATTTACAGGCTGGCTGACTTCATCAGTATGTAGCATTATTTAAAAATCACCATATGAACGAAAGAAAAGCCTTGTTGGTTCAGGCCATACACAGGGTGGCAAGCACAGGATCTCTCACGTAGGGTGAGTGCAAGGCCTCTGCCTGCCCAGACTCCTCAGCGACTGGTGTGTGCAGGCAGGCCCCTCTGCTAAAGCAGGCAGCGCCTCTGTTGAGTAGCCACGGAGAGCCTCCTTCCTCATGAATCGTTCCAGTCCCCTTTTAAAGCCACCCAAACAGGTGGCCATCACCACTTCCAACCGCAGCAAATCCCACAGTTTAAGCTTACGTTGTATGAAGAAGTGCTTCCTTTTATCAGTCCTAAACCTCCCACCAATCAGCCTCATAGGATGGCCCCGGGTTCGAGTGTGATGGGAGAGGAAGAAAAATACCTCCCTCTCCGTTTTCCTATGCACTGCCATTAGCATGGCAGAAAGTGAGCAATGCCAGGAGAAGAAGTGAGTGAGAACACAGCCGCGCCAACCGATAGATCCCCAAAGTTGCTGGCAACTCCACTGTCCCACCCATGACACTGCGTGGCAGACAAGCATCAAAGGCACCAGTCAATTTGCACCAATGGGAGGATGCAGTGGGGATGCCACAGAACTCCATCTGCATCTCCGGCCTCACACGGGGCATGCCCAACACGTCTGAAGGGTACCAGGATGGAGGAGGCTGGCTTAAACCTGCAAAGGAGCACCAGTCCAGGCAGACCGTAGAGAGACTGAAGGGGTGCGATGAGAAAAGAGTGTGATTAACTCTTCCAGTGGTCCTTTTTCCCCAACTGTAACTCCATATTCTCTTCCTTTTTTCATTCCTACCAGCCCACTCAGGTGCAAAGCAAGGACTCTTGCAGTGTGCCTGCCTGCAGAAATCTCGACGTGTGCTAGCAGCTGGATCCCCCTCGCCCCAGTCTTCATCATGCTGCAGTTCCACACGCGGAACAAGAAAGGCGGACTCTCATGTTATCTGGCCGTATGGCAGTGCCACAAAAAATCCTCCGCTGCGTTGAGTCAGGATGCAGCTCAGGAAGGGTGCTAGCAGAGGGCCTTCCCTTGCTGTGTGTGACCCAGCTGTGTCTTCTCCATGCTGGCTGGCAACAGGCACTCAAGACATCTGGAAAGCACCAGGTTAGGTTAACTCAGCTACTGCTTTAAGCTACAGATGGGCGGAGGCCAAATCACAGGAGGGTTCCCTGTGCAATGCAGCAGAGTCCAGTGCCTTGTTAGGCAAGGCAGGACCAGAACCTCACGGGACATCTTTGCTGGGCATAGACACTCCATCCTACCCGTCTGCAGTTGGGTCTGAAAGGCCAAGGAAAGGTGTAGATGTGTGGAGGGCTTCTCCATTTATCCTGCTCTGTCACAGATGCTTCTTTGCTGGAGAAAGAGAAGGCCATCTGCAGTCTGGGGGTTTTGTATGCTCTGCTTTCCTCTATGGTATATCGCAAAACCACAAGGTGGCAATACAACGCAGTGCGATTGCTGAATTATAGCAGCTTTTATTCCAGTTAGTCCAGCTTTAGAACTGAATACCTCCCTATCCTGCCTTGTAAGAAGCCACAAAAATAGTGGAGAGACCCTTTCAGAGACCCTGAAAGATGACAGTGTCAGGAAAAGGGCCTTCACTTCTGAAGGAAGGATACACAATAAATTTGTTGTTGTTGTTAGTTCCGAAGTTCCGTCCGACCCATCGTGACCCCATGGACAACATTCCTCCAGGATCTCCTAACCTCCACCATTCCCCCGGAGTCCACCTAAGCTCACACCAACTGCTTCAGTGACTTCATCTAGCCACCTCATCCTCTGCCATCCCCTTCTTCTTTTGCTGTCAATCGTTCCCAGCATTAGGTCTTCTCCAGTGAGTCCTTCCTTCTCATTAGGTGGCCAAAGTATTTGAGTTTCCTCTTCAATATCTGGCCTTCTAAAGAGCAGTCAGGGTTGATCTCCTCTAGGACTGACTGGTTTGATCATCTTGCAGTCCAAGGGACTCGCAGGAGTCTTCTCTAGCACCACAGTTCAAAGGTCTCAGTTCTTCAGCGCTCAGCCTTCCTTATGGTCCAGCTTTCACAGCCATACATTGCAACTGGGAAAACCATAGCCTTGACTATACACACTTTTGTTGGCAGGGTGATGTCTCTACTTTTTAGTATGCTGTCTAGATTTGCCATAGCTTTCCTCCCCAGGAGCAAGCGTCTTTTAATTTCTTGGCTGCAGTCTCCATCTGCGGTGATCTTGGAGCCCAGGAAAATAAAATCTGTCACTACCTCCATTTCTTCCCCATCTATTTGCCAGGAAGTGATAGGACCGGGTGCCATGATCATAGTTTTCTTAATGCTGAGTTTCAAGCCAACTTTTGCGCCCTCCTCCTTCACCCGCATCAAGAGGCTCTTTAGTTCCTCTTCACTTTCTGCCATGAGAGTGGTATCATCTGCATATCTGAGGTTGCTGATATTTCTCCCAGCAATCTTAATTCCAACTGGTGATTCATCTAGCCCCGCCTTTCTCATGATGTGCTCTGCATATAAGTTAAATAGGCAGGGCGACAGTATATAGCCTTGCTGAACTCCTTTCTCAATTTTGAACCAATCAGTGTTTCTGTGTCCAGTTCTCACTGTTGCTTCTTGACCCGCATATAGGTTTCTCAAGAGACAAATAAGAAGGTCTGGTACTCCCATCTCTTTAAGACCTTGCCACAATTTGATGTGATCCACACAATCAAAGGCTTTAGCATAGTCAATGAAGCAGAAGTAGATGTTTTTCTGGAACTCCCTAGCTTTCTCCATGATCCAGCGTATGTTGGCAATTTGATCTCTAATTCCTCTGCCTCTTCGAAACCCTGCCTGTACTTCTGGTCCACATACTGCTGGAGCCTAGCTTGTAGGATTTTGAGCAAAACTTTGCTAGCGTGTGAAATGAGTGCAATGGTGTGGTAGTTCGAACATTCTTTGGAATTGCCCTTCTTTGGGATTGGAATGGAAACTGACCTTTTCCAATCCTGTGGCCACTGCTGAGTTTTCCAAATTTGCTGGCATATTGAGTGTAGCACTTCAACTGCATCGTCTTTATCATGCCCATCTTTGCATGAAACGTTCCCTTCATATCTCCAATTTTCCTGATGAGATCTCTGGTCCTCCCTATTCTATTGTTTTCTTCTATTTCTTTGCACTGTTCATTTAAGAAGGCATTCTTATCTCTTCTAGCTATTCTCTGGAATTCTGCGTTCAATTGGGTGTATCTTTCTCTTTCCCCCTAGCCTTTCGCTTCCCTTCTGTCCTCAGCTATTTGTAAAGCTTCCTCAGACAGCCATTTTGCTTTCTTGCATTTCTTTTTCTTTGGGATGGTTTTGGTTGCTGCCTCTTGTACAATGTTGTGAGCCTCCGTCCATAGTTCTTCAGGCACTCTGTCTATCAGATCTAATTCCTTAAATCTATTTGTCACCTCTACTGTATATTCATCAGGGATATGATTTAGTTCATACCTGAGTGGCCTAGTGCCTTTCCCTACTTTCTTCAATTTAGGCCTAAATTTTGCAAGCAGAAGCTCATGATCTGAGCCACAGTCAGCTCCAGGTCTAGTTTTTACTGACTGTATAGAGCTTCTCTATCTTTGGCTGCAGAGCACATAGTCAATCTGATTTCTGTGTTGACCGTCTGGTGATGTCCATGTGTAGAGTCGTCTCTTGGGTTGTTGGAAAAGAGTGTTTGCTATGACCATTGTATTCTCTTGACAAAATTCTACCAGCCTGTGACCTGCTTCATTTTGTACTCCAAGGCCAAACTTGCCTGTTATTGCGGTTATTTTTTGGCTTCCTACTTTAGCATTCCAATCCCCCATGATGATACAGACATCATTTTTGGGTGTTAATTCTAGAAGGTGTTGTAGGCCTTCATGGAACCGGTCAACTTCAGCCTCTTCAGCACCAGTGGCTGGGGCATAGACTTGGACTACTGTGATGTTGAATGGTTTGCCTTGGATTTGAACTGAGATCATTCTGTCATTTTGGAGATTGTATCCTAGTACTGCTTTTCCTATTCTTTTATTGACTATGAAGGCTACTCCATTTCTTCTGAGGGATTCTTGCCTACAGTAGTATACCTGATGGTTATATGAATTAAATTCACCCATTCCTGTCCATTTTAGTTCCCTGATTCCTAAGATGTCGATGTTCAGTCTTGTCATATCTTGTTTGACCACGTCCAGCTTGCCTTGATTCATGGATCTTACATTCCAGGTTCCTATGGAGTATAGATCTTTGCAGCATTGGACTTTCCTTTCACCACCAGATACATCTGCAACTGAGTGTCCTTTCGGCTTTGACCCAGTCGCTTTATTCTTTCTGGCACTACTAGTACTAGCCCTCTGCTCTTCCCCAGTGGCATATTGGACACCTTCCAACCTGAGGCGCTCATCTTCCGGCGTCATATCTTTTTGCCTTTTGGTACTGTCCATGGGGTTTTCATGGCAAGGATACTGGAGTGGGTTGCCATTTCCTTCTCCAGTGGATCAGCTTTTGTCAGAGCAGTCTGCTATGACCTGTCCATCTTGGGTGGCCCTGCACAGCATAGCTCATAGCTTCATTGAGCTACGCAAGCCCCTTCGCCACGACAAGGCAGTGATCCATGAAGAGGTTCCTTGTGTAAAGAAGCCCTACACTGGAAATTAGCACACTTTGTGACATGGTGCAGCAGTTACCGGATCAGCTTCAGCTTCCAATTTCCTGACTTTGTGGCATTTGAGACAACTTGAGACAGCTTTAACTTACATGTGGCATGTTTGGAAAAAAAAAACCACTGAAGATTGAGAAAGGAATCTTTTAAAGCTGCTTTTCAAGGCTGCACAATTTATGATGCTAGATACATGGAAATGCTCATCTATAGCATCCAGCTTTCACTGGATCCTCATAATTTTAACACAGAAATTCACTTCACTTATCTGTGTCTGGATCTTGGGTCTTTTCATGGCCACATAAAAGAAGGAGGCCGGATGACTGCAGTTTTCTACTCCCCCTTTTTTGTTCTTTTAAAAATGTGTCAGGAGCCCTCTCTCAGTGCTTGTGGACACGCTTTGCTTACAGACAGGCCTGGCCGAAGCGCCTGACTTGGTCTCAAGCAGCCTTCTTTGTGAATGCACCAAGGCAAAGGTTTGAACCACAGAATGGGGAGGATCCGTAGGGGCCCATCAACTCTGACCTCAAGGATGACCGTCCATCCACCAGGCTGCTTCAGCTCGAGCTGCTACAGCTTCTGCAAAAGGGGTGCAGAGGACAAACCATCCAAGGCACATCAGACAAAAAAGAGGAAAGGCAAAAAAAAAAAAAAAAAGAACAAGGAAAGGAAAGAATCCAAGGATGCAGCCAGCTCTGAAGTTAAACGATTGCTCCCCAACCTCCAGTCTGCCGGTCATTTCAGCCACATGCATGAGGAAAGACCCACCAACCGAAGCCACTGAGGAGCATGGGCCTTTCGCACTCCTCGAAATAAGGGGCCAACCAGCCTGGGAGTTCTGTTGGCTGGTTTGTTTTATGTGCCTGGCCTGCTCCTCCTCTTGGTTGCTTCCTGTGTCATGTAAACACACATGGAAGGAATTCATTGAGCAAAGCCCTGCCTTGCATTTGCCATTGCAACGCCTGACAGGCACCACAAATGAGAAGTGTGATTCATAACAAAATCTGCCTGTTTACGGAACAGCAAAAAGCTGAACAGGCTGATGAGGATGTGTGTGTGTTTTTTATATTTTAATGAAGAGATTTTTCAATGATGGACTAAAACTGATAGAATTCCATGCATATATGGAAAAATGATTAACTCCTAGTCTCAGGTCTTTGTAGGATGCCAAGCACTGGATAAAGTCATACTTGGAAACACTCAAGTTTCCAAGTATGCACCCAGTATGCATGATCCCACCCTCATGCGCTCTATTGCTCATGCCTATCTCCACTTTCATGAGGGCTTGAAACTTACTATATTGTAATTACATGAAAGCTGGAAATTTTTAGAAGCAACAGCCAGTTGCCAGCAATGGAGCAGAGTCCTATCTCTGTGAGACTGAGAGAAATTAACATCCCTCTATTCGAAGAGCCTTCAAAGAGTATGTGTCTTCTGATGGGCTCACTTTGGTATGATGAAAAGCAGTGCGATGATTCAAATTTTATTTTAGATGTGTGTGTGTTTTTCCATTCTATCTTTATATGATTGTACATATATGGGTTTTCTAATGCATTTTAATCTTTGTAAATGATCCAGGGAGTTCCAGCTCTTGGATGGTATAGAAATGAAATGTATTACTTTGAATACATTCTCGCATGTAGCACTTGGCACTGTAAGGATACAGTCCTATGGCCTCCTGGCAAACTCCTGGCAAACAATGGAAGTTTTGGTCCTGCTCCCTCAGGGCTGGCACCTTGAAGGCCAAGTCTCCAGCCCCTCCCGGACAGCATGGAAGAAGCCCTGCCCGCTGCCTCTCTGGGGACACACCAAGGCCTTGGAGAGGACTAAATGAGGAGTGCAGGGGGTGGCAGCGAGGGGAGGGCCCTGGAGCTATTGACTTGCACGGATTCCTATTAGTACCCCAGCCTCCCTCCCTCCCTCCCTCCCTCCCACTCTCTGGCACTAGATGGATTTACTCCAAAACTGGATGGTTGGATGTCCAAAAATGGTAGAGACCAGCACCAGCAAGCCTCATTCTGTATGCTGGATGCATGTAAGTTTCTGAGCCAGAGCCGTGCATTCCTCAACCTCTGAGCATGTGGGATAGCACCCTAAATCTATTCAATTCTATCATCAGGGTGATGAACAGCACTGGTAGTTATCCTCTAAATTTACTAAGTGACTCATTGAATAACAGGTGTTCTTAGCTGAGCCAATAACTTGGCAAGCAAATGCGCAAAGTATGGCATTATTTCATGGAAGGGAAGGAGGAAATGGCCTCGGGGTGACAATACGTCAAGCCATTGCTCTAATGCTGACGTTCTTCATGTGGTTTCATAGCATTACATGGAGATTTTCAAATTAGCACTGGATTTTCTTGGGTTCTCGTGGCCGTGAGTGGAGCACATATGAAAACTGCCGAAACCAGCCTGGAAGGGCTGCATAGACAGTTGCAAGAAACTGGTACATGGTGAAGGAGTCTGGATTCTGCTACTGTGGGGTACGATTAAAACGTTCCCCGAAATTGGCTGAGTTGTCATGTTTTACACTCAGGATCTGCCTGGGTGGGGAAGAATTTGTTTTTTCGAGGGAACATACATTTTGAGAAATGCATAGAAGTGTGAGGGTTTTGTTGACGGCCAGATGGGACCGAAGGGTGTCTTATGAGGATTGCACAGAAGGCAACCTTATATAGCTGGGACTCAGATGATCTCTGCAGCCACTCACTTGTACCGCCAGATTCCCACAACACTCCTGCGCAAGCTGAAATAGGCACTTCACACTGGCTGCTGTGCAAGAAGAGAAGGGAGAGAAGGCCCTACTGCCTCTGCTCTGAACGACTCAGTCATGTTGAGCCTTGGTGCCCGTGTTTGCGTGTTTTCTTCTTTCTCCCTCCCTTTCCCCCCTTCTGCCGTATCTTTGAGATTGCCCGTCTTTGTGCAGGAACTGTCTTCTTTTTAATCTGTGTGCAGCTCTTAGGAATTTTCAGGTGCTTTCTAAAGCAATGATGATGAAGATAACAGTGATGTGAGTCCCAGCTTCTGCATTTCCAAGACTCTCCATTTCCCTGAACAGAGAATAATAAAAGCATTTCACATAGATGCTGTTTGTTTGTTCCCTTTCTTCCATATTACCAGCAAACCTGATAGGTAGGATTGGTTATGTGTCCACATGGAAATGAAGCAGGATGTGTCTTGTGCGTCGTGCTTACATGAGAGATGCCATTATGTTCATTGCTCCTGCCTCCTCCATTCAATCACAGGCAGGGTCCAGTACACAAGAGTTGCCAGAAGAGTTGGTTTTCCTACCTGTGAAGGCAAACAGGAGGGGAGGGGCTTTCCTGCCTTTGCACCCCTGGATATGCATTAGAGCTGCTTTCCCATGAAAAGTAAAATGTATGTTTGGATTCTGATCTATAATCCTTTCTCTTCCCTCAGCAGCTAGAGAAACTGCAGAGAAACCTGCAACGCCACGAGGACAACTTCATTTCACATTGTAGTCCCACCCCAGTATTGTTAAGTAAATAAATGGTTACCAAGGATGGAATGGTAAAGCAATGGGAAGAAAATCTTTGGCCTTCAAATGTCATTGAACTAAACCTCCCATCATCCTTGGCTATTGGTCATGCTGGCTAGGGTTGATAAGATAGGGGGATCTGGAAGCACCCTGACATGTCCAGAGCATGATGGAACCCAACCATCTTGTTCAGTGAGTAAAGGAAGGAAAGGGCAGAGTGTTCTCTCCCTTCCTGGTCAATTTCAAGCCGGAGGGGAGGGAAGGGGAGGGCAGAGAAGGGCCAGGGAGGGGAGGGGAGGGGAGGAGTCACCCAGAGTGCACAGCTTGAACTGCTTCCTTATGCCCTGCATGGCAGTAATGCTGAACATCGCTTCATACATGAAAGGGAGAAACAAAGCCACCTCTTAGTCTTGTTCCACCAGGGTTGGCCCCAGATTCTAGTGAGCCATCAGCACAGAGCTTCTGATGGGCCCTGGCTGCCGCCATGTCTTCTCCCACCAAGCAACCTGCTGGCTGAAGCACCTTCCCTGTGAAGGAATCACTGCAGATCTTTCAGACTGGAGAGAGCAAGAGCGATGCCCTCTGAGCAGGGGTGGGGCTTGGTACCTGAGCCCCACTCAGTGCATGAACCCCATGAGGTGGCATGGACCAGGTCGGGCGCCCATGGACAGGATCTGTCCCGCATCCAGGAGTCCTGCACTCTTACACTAGATGATCTCTTGGGTTCCTTCCAAACCAATGACTCAGATGACGCTCCAGAAACGTTGCAGTTCTTCTCTCCTGCTCCAAAAATTGCACAAAAGGCTTCCCTTACTTTTGTGGCCTACAAATGAGCTTCTGAAAGGAGGAGGGTACTTGCATTACAGTCATCAACAAAAGCAACATTTTTCTGTAAACTGCCATGTACTGTGCCTTTAATTTGATGATATGTTTAAATATTAAACAGCCATGGATTATCTACAGCCAAGGAGAGTGTCAAAAAGAGATGCTGTAACCCTGAAATTTCCTTCCTGTCCAGCAGTTCCTGTCCATGATAGGTTTTTCCTCCCCCCAAAAGATGTATTATTATTCATTTAGAAGCCTTGCATATACTGGCTTGACATTTCCACCGGAATTTACATTGCTGTTAAAACCTGCCATATGTCTAGAGTGCGATAAGGTCTTTACCTGCCATGAGGACATGCTGTCAATATTGATGTGTTAGACTTAAACTACCATCTGGATGCTTCTGCCCATTGTGGACAGTGGTCACCCTCCCCTCTGAGGGTTAAGGAACATGGTTATTAGTTTAAATCTAATATTATAACCTTTACTTTGAGTCTGTCAAAACAAATGTAACTCTGAAACAGGTTCTCCATTGGGTTCAGGACTGAAAGACAGACGAGGGTGTGCGGTTATAGGCAAGGAGCATCACTGCAGCCATTCCCCTTGCGATCCAGTTTTGGTTGTGCGGCTCTCAGACACCACCATCACACTCCGATTTCCACCTTCTGTGCTGAAAACCCCCCGTTGTTGCTAAAGTTCGTGGTAAGGCTGAGCGCACTCCCCCTACCCTTAATGTCTAATTTTCCTCATCTTGCTGAAGGGCTTCCTGGCAAGGAAGCCCTGGGTGTCCAGGAGGAGGCCTGAGCGAGGAAGGCAGAGAGGGGAAGTGGGAAGCAGTGGGTGCTGCAGTGGTCCTCAGTCACTCCCCCCCAGTAGCCACCCCCCCCACCAAAGGAATGGCTGCATCCTGGTAAATGCACTGGCACAGCTATGTCATTTGAGGCGCTAAAAATATGGGGGAGCTTTTTAGGTGTGTAAGACTTGCAAAACACACCATGGAAGTTTCTTGGTCCTGAATCTCCCAACAACCCTTCCATGTTTTACAACTGCTCCGATATAGTAGAATAACAACAAACCTGTCTGGCAAACTTCAATTTAACCAAAATGCTGTTGCAAGCCAGGGTTGCTCCTCTGCACATTCAAAAGCCACAGTCTATTTTCCTTGCAAAGCATTCTTTATTGTTCCAAAAGCACAAAACACCTGGAATGAATCTCTGAGCATGCACAGAGCAGTTTATTGAATCCAATCTAGTATCCACCTCTGGGAACTCTCCTTATGAGCATGCCTGGGCCCCATACCTGTGGGGAGGGCTTTCTGAGAGTGAGCTCTCCTCCCCTCTGTGCTCTAATCCTCTAATTGGGTTTCCTGCTCTGCTGGCAGCACGTCATGGGGTCAAAAGCCATGCTTGTCGCATCTGAGAAACTCCCTGTTCCAAGTCTCCTCCTGCCATCTGTACTCCTTGGTTATTCTCGAAGGCTGCCTGCCCACCCGGGGGTCTGGCTGTGTGGGAAGCATCCCTGCTTCCCTCATCTCAGTGCCTCAGCTTGGCCCACATTCCTAGGTTCCCCCCAGTTCTCCTTCCTAGTTGGATCCTGATTCTTCTGCAGCCCAGCCAGCAGTCCCTGAGAATGAGCGCCCAAAGCAGCCACCCTTCTCACTCCCAACATGGGCACAAAGCAAAAACCACAGTTTTGCACGTTATCCTCCCTTGCCGTGAGGGATCAGCGTCCCATCCCGGCTACAGGTACACGATGGGATGCACTTCTGCTGCCCTGGTGCTTTCATCACTC
Organism: Varanus komodoensis; assembly: GCF_004798865.1. Classification (NCBI taxonomy): domain Eukaryota; kingdom Metazoa; phylum Chordata; class Lepidosauria; order Squamata; family Varanidae; genus Varanus; species Varanus komodoensis. The sequence continues at coordinate 36,796,971 of NW_025335269.1, forward strand.
ACCACCCTCTGAGCGATCGTTTATTTCAGGGGTGCTGTGACGACTTGGACTTTGGCCACTGGCTCTGCACCTGGTGGCGCCACGGGGTACAAATCACTAAGCCAAGCGGACATCGGGACTGCACGTTCCTTGCTGATCCACTTTCTGCACAGTGCAACCGTCCAGAAGGCCAGTTGGCCAATCTGTAAGCCAAATAATTAGATTAGATGGTTGTGTTTACTTTCTGCCATTGCCATATGCTTCTTACTGATATCACTTGTGCATCACTAAGAGAAGACTAATTTAGTGAGGTCCTGTTTTAATCTCACACAGTTAGATGGACAGAAGTGAGTGAAATAAGAAATAGGGCATATTTCTGATGCCAAGCCAACCATTTATGTGCTGAGCATGTGTATGATTTTTTAAAAGTTTCCTCTGTGAGTTAATTTGAGTGCATCTTTGTATTGTTTCTTCCAGTAAAAAAGAGCCATTTCTGACTGCAAGGCACTTGGAATCCCTCTATTGGTTTTGATCCACATTTTTCTTGGAAGGGCCAAGCAGTTTAGAAGCCTTGTTTGTGACTCTCTTCTTCAAATATACATTGGGTGCACCCCTTATATTTACCCCCAAAATCCCATGCCAAAAAGCATCCCCCAATCCACCCTATTGAAGTCTTTCAGTAACTTTGCCAAGACGTATGAATTTCCATAGAACCAGATGGTGTCTCTGAATCATTTATGCTCTTGAGTTGGCAGTGCAGGGGGCATTTAGAAAAGCTTCAGTGCATTTTTTTTTCATAAACTAACTCCCAAACAACTTCGAACTGCAATGATGCTGGTAATAAAGTTAACTCACAGGTGAATGCCTTACTCATTCACTGCTTCAGAAAAAACATATTTCAATGGTGGAGAACAACATTATGTTTCGTTGTTTTGAAAATATAAGTAAAATCTACAAATATAGGACCTAGAAAATGTGATATACTCAATCATCATGTGATTGCTGTTCATGCAATCCAAGTAGCATCCAAGTCATAATTAAAAATTAATAGCAAAGTGAAGCACTGTTGTCATGTTTCCAGTCCTCTGTCCATTGGAATTGAACATATTTTATTCCTTTGTCATTTCTTTGTATGAAGCCTCCATTTTTCTTTGCATGTCTTGTAGCATAAGAGGATTACATTCCATGAAAATGCAACATAAACTAACAATATGAAGCACCATATTTTTCTGCATAAGTATTTTCAGAAGAGAGGATACAAGCTGCACCGCCTGCAGTCCCAGAATACAAGCAGACAGCAAGAAATGTCCAAGAGATGAAGTAGTTCCGAACAATAAAAAACAAGGTTTTTTTGAAAGACTTGGAAGAAGAATAAAATCTCTTTACTTGGCACTGAAATGATTGTAAAGAAGGCACCAGGAAAGTCTGCCTAGGAAAGGCTTTCCACCACCTGGGTGCCACCACTGAGGAGTCTCTTTCCTTACTAGCTCCCCGTTTCGTTTCACTCGGTGGGGACAAGTAGAACGCATCTCAGTGTTCATGGAGATACATGTCCTGGTCCCAAACCTTCAGGACTTCAAATCTTAACAATTACACTTGGAACTGGGCCCAGCAAGCAGAGGCAGAGGATGCTGTGACACATCTATGGGGCCAATAACTCACTGGGGCAGCCTATGGTTATCATGGCAGCCATGAAGTCCTGAGCTGCTGCAGACAAGGCAGGTGTTGATGCCCCTCAGCAGACTTATCTGGAGTACCTCACACCAGCTCAGCAACGATCTCCATCAATTCAGGGCACTTAGCAGGGTGGGGGCTCCCCAGAAGTATTGCCAGTCTCTTCCCACTTGTCCAGCCCAAGATTCAAACGCTGCAGATTGGTACCCTCCCTATCTCAATGCAAGAAACCCACTGGCTGGCCAGAACTGTGCATCTCCTAACAAACATTCCTACCAAAGGTGCAAGGCTTTTATCAATGTTGTAAAGAACTGCAGGTGTTCCTCCCACAAATCTATGGTAACTCGATGATGTACAGAAGCATAAGCTGAAAGCAAATCTTATCTACTCGTACCTAATGGCTCTGAGGGGCAGCCATGGCTGAGCAATGTCAGCAATAACCAGGGTGCTGCAGAAGGCTTATAATATTTGAATTAGGTATTCAAGATACAAAGGTATTTACAGAGAAGATCATTATTGCTCTGTACATGGCCAAGGGGGGCTGCCCTGGTGTGTCAGCTGAAGCCCCCCACCAGCTTCCCAAGGAGTGGTTTCCAAGCTACTCTACTGTGGCTTATAAACCACTCCAGGTAGCCCTGGTTTGTAGTGAGATTTAGGAAACACACCAGGTGTTCAAACCCAGATGTTACAGTCAAGCCAAAGGGCTAGAGTGGCCTTTGTCCGAAAAAGGATTGCCACTCTGGCCAAGAGGCTCTAGGAGTTGAGAGCCAGCAAAGTGCCCAAGCACAATGTTGTGTAGCTGCCCTCAGTTTCCTCCTGGGTTCTTGTCAATGCTGTGGGGGAAGGGGGGGACAAACCCCCTTGAGAGGAAGAAAGGTCCATGGCTGGATTCCCCCTGCTGCTGCTTGCCTTCCATCACATTTCCCCTTCTTCCCGGGGGCATCTTCTCCCTTTGCATCAGCTGGGTGAGGGGGGCACATGCCCCCTGGCACTCACCTTCCAACCCTTCCCGTTGCCCGGCAGAGGGAATAACAGAATACTGGCGGTTAGGGAAATGTGGCTTAATGATGGGAAGCTGATTCCAAATGGAATACTTGTCCTCCCTTCAAATAGGAGCTGTCTGTGTCTTCAGGGTGGTCCTTGCTACTTCTGGGCACAATACCAAGAATGCTACTTCTGGGCCAAACTCAGTTGGGCTGCCCCTCTTACCAGATGCTGTAAAATTGGACTGATTTTTCATCTCTGAACGTTCAACCAAGTTTTCCACAGAACTTGGAACTGTCTGATTCTCCATGGAGTCTTGTCTTGCCTCTACGTCGGTTGGCTGTGGCATTTCAGCTACAAATCCCAAACTGGCCTCTTCTTCCAGTTCTGATTCAGAATCTGAGGCATACAACCTGCATTAGCTTTATAAAGAGACATGGGGCCAGTCCCTCTGATGAGCCAGGGAAGTGGATGACAGCTGCCCAAAGTTCTCCCTTGCAGCAGTTGTCATCACCGAGCTCCTCTCGGTGTTTTTGTGGTGTCCCCAGGATTCCAGCAGGAAGGGCAAAGAGGGGGAGGAGAAGCCTCGGGACCCCCATTGTGCATTATAGCTAGTCAGGCACACCTGGATAAATATGTAACTCTTAGCCCAACGTGGCTTGGTGGTATAATATAAAGTATCTTCTGAACCTACCTAATGGGCTAAAGGCTTGTCTTTTAAAAGCCTGAGTGTGCCTTTTGTGCAGCAACATCCATTCCTGAAGAGGATGGCCATGAAACAGAAAAGAGTTGAACAATGGAGTCCAAAGACAAAGCTGTTGTGACGCAGGTGTTACACTGCTGCATTCTTCCGCTAAGAAGACACAAAGTGGCAGCTGTCTGCAGAGAACATCTTGCCGGGTTCTGTTAAACTGAACGAAATTCAAAGTCTGAAGCAGTGTGTGCTTTCCAATTTCTGAGAATAGATGTTGTGGGTGCAGGTGAAGATTTAGCAAAGCCACGATCGTGCAAGGCTAGCTTATTTTAAAAGAATGGTTTGGATATATTGTGTTTTATCTGTTTATAACATCATCAGCTCCACTGCCACTGGTGACCTGGCTGGACAGAAAGGCTGTCCTGCTGCATGATTCCCACTGCGCCAAAAGTCAAACATGTGATCACTTTCTCAAAAGGGTGATCATGAAGGTAACCACTTTCCCTAAATGTGTTGTTGAGTCTCAGCCTCTCCCACAAAGATAACTTGCAGCAGAGGTGGAGACCAGAAGGCTTTTTCTGAACCCCACTTTGCTTCTGAAAGCCAGGAAGAGTGCCAGAGAAAAGCTGCAACTGCAGCTGAGAACTCTCTTATCAGTTTCCGAAGAGCTCCTGCCAATTCGTTTTGCCCAAACCAGGAGAATGGCTTAGTCGTAGTAGCTTCTGTTCACAGGCAGGCGTGGGGCTGGCCCTCATGTCGGGCTCAGTGAGGCAGAGCCCCTGGTCCAAAGGCAGCTTTTGGGGGCAGAGCAAGTGGTCTCTTCTGCCATTTTCACGGCCGTGACTAGTGCCAGGTTGGGTGTTCTGTCCCAGGCCCCGGAATCTGAACAGCGTATCGTAATCTTCTCAAGTAGCTTATCATTAAAGAAAATGTTCCTGAGAGTACACAGAAGGATTACTTTACTGAAGCCTTGGGTGGGTTTTTTTCTTTTTTTGGAGACTTGCACCTCTGTCACCTACAGCAGCCTTCTCTGATTTGCCCCCCCCCCAGATTTTTTCAACTACAGCTCCCAGCATCCTTACCATAGGCCATGCTGGCTGAGGCTGATGGGAGTTGATGTCCAAATATATGGAAGGCACCAGCTTATCTGACTTATAGGATCCCCAAAAGACCCTCCTGAGAGCCAAGGCTGTGCTAGGTAGGTTTCCAAGCCTACGTTGGAACATTGATTTCCCTCTGATTTCCCACAGAACAAGTCCCAAGATGAACCCGAGTGCCAGGCCCTAGTCAATCTGTACTCCCAGCACTATCCATACTCTGAGGTTCCATTTCGTATATTTTCACACCTGACTACAGGATTGCCTGGACACCCTTAATTTTGAGAACAGCACCTGCAAAGGGAAAGATAGAAATAAAAGAGCTATAGGGAAAGGAGTACATATAACCGCATGAAAATTGAGTTTGGCACCCACTTCCCTCCCATCAGGATTGTGATTTTCAAAACTAAAACCCCCCGAAAACAATGTATCATTTTGTGAGGGAGATTCTATCTGGCATTCTATTCATGTACCCTCCACGCTCCTGAATATTATCAAATTAAGAATCAGATTCTGACAGAGGGAAGAATGTGGGGGAAAGCCAATCTCCAAGGCATTCTGGAGGCCTGAAGCAGTGTTTTTAATCATTTAGCAAATTAAAAGGGAAGGGAAATAAGAATTTGAGTTGTTTGCTGAGAGATCTCTCCTGAGAGCTAAAAGTGGGAAGCAAAGGAGTCCTTTGTCTTTTAGTTACAGATTTGCAGTGGCCTTGGGTTACAACCCTCACATTTTCCTTGTCACCTCTTCATTAGCACTCTCCCGTAATTTGACCACCAGATCTCTTGCCACTGACCTTGAGCATTGGCTTGCTCTAGCTTTCTCTCCTTCCTTCTCCTTTCAAACAGTCCCTTTCAGCAACCCTGCCCACAGTTTCTTGCACAATGAATCAGCTGTGCGTGATGGACTGCCCATCCACCCAGCCCCTGCAGTCCCTGCCTTCCTTGAACATGGAGACACAGGGCTACCAGGAGACCATGCTGAATAAAGCTGTGCACAGCTCACAGCTGTGTATCTTCATCAGGGCAGGTTTAACAGACAGCATCCAACCTGCAAGATGGACCACCAGTGGCAGAAATCCGTCACTCTTGAGGCAGATGCTCATAGCCCTCCACTCCTGGAGATTTAGGAGCATCCAAAGGAAGGTGCAAAGTCTGGCGGCAACCTTCTCTACCTTGTGCTCAGCAGCTTCTCTGGATGGCCATTTCTGGCTGTCTCCATTTACCACTGGGGAGGTGGAGAGGAGGCTGGGATGCTGCTTTGAGCCTTCTCCCTTTTGTGGAAGTCTTGAAATTCCTTCCAGAATAATGAGCTACAGATTAAGCAATGTTAATAGGTACCGTGCTGTTGTTTGAAATGTGCTGGACCTCACAGGAATGGGAGGGGTAAGGTGTATTTCTAAGTGATAATTGAGGGAAGTTGTCATGTGCAAAGTCATCCAATATATTATAAAGTACTCGCTTGTATGTCTTCAGAAGCCTGTGTCCCATACCTTTTGTCTTTCTCCAAGTGACTCCTCCTGTTCATATAAAACATTCTGTTCTACTTGGGAGGGTCAACATCCTTTCTGCATCATTCCAAGAGGCTCTTGCCCTGCAGTGCTGCAGATTCCCAATAAAGGTCTGATGGTCTGCATCTAACCACATCGCCTAATGAGACTTCTCGGTGTTTGAGAAAATGTTTGCCTTCCACCCCTGGCAACCCGGGCACGACCCTTTCCCTGCTCTGGGTCCCTGGGTGGCAGGCAGACAATGTGGTTCACTCCATGCTAGTGGTGAGGTAGGAGCTCAGTATTCAGAACCCCAACCTGATCATAGGACCTGGGAGCTGGGACTCTGCAGGACGCTATGGCCTTGCAGACAATGAGGGCTGAGCTTCAGTTATGTTAGTGCCAGGAAGGTCAAACATTCACCAACCTCCAGGAGCCAGGATCTTTTAGGGCCCCCTGGTTTACCTCACACCTTGGTGGGAAAGTAGTGGGATGCAAATGTATGAGATCAGATTATTTGGGGACAAAACAAGTTAAAAACTTCGAACAGCTTGAACTTAATTCTTCACAAATTCATGGAGACCACATTTGTTTCTGAACCTTTGCCAGCTCCCTTTAACTAGCCCTGGGAATCTGAACAGGTTTGATTCCCCATGTGTTCAGTGACCATTTTCGGAGTGGAATTAGGGCAGCCACCTCTTTCTTCCTGGCAGCCATCTCAACATTAGGAGCTACAGGGCAGGTGGGTGTAGCAAGGCCATCTCAGTGCTGGGCATCACTGTCCTGCTTGAATTTGGCTGGGGCAGATGAATGAGAATGCGTTTGGTTCTTTCTTGATGAGAACTTAGCCACATTTTCTAATTACTTCAGAAAAAGGGAGGATGGAAAGCATTTGACCTTAAAAACATTTAATGAGAAAGAAAAACAAAACTGATGAATGCCTCCATCTCTACTAATTCGTGACGTTCTGCTTTGACTATTACTTGTTTTAATTGATTAATTTTATTGTCTTGGCATTTGTACCACTGCTGTCTTTTGCTAGTTTTGGTTTGCTTTGTGATTTCCTGAATGTTTTATTGATTTGGTGGATTACAGAGCCTGCTCTGGGAGAATGACGGTGACTTCAGAAGACCTTCAGGAGGACAAAACGGGGATGGGATGGAGTGTGGGGATGGAGTGTGAGGAGGGGTCACTCTGTAGTTTCCTAAAGCTTCTTATTTGGTGGATCTGTCCACTGCTGGTACAGTAGCTAGAGGGGGTTGGAGGCCAGTTGAGCTGGAATTGTTTCTTCCTTTTTAGGAGCAATGGGAAGGTGGTGCGTTATCATTGGTGTTTAAATAATTTGTGGGGGAGGCAATGAGCAAGGTGCTTGACTTGTAACTACAGGTTGTTATTTGCAGAGCTGAACTCCACATAGGATGCTGGAGAGAAGGAAGAGAATCCATGGTGGACGGATGGTGCCCGGCTGACTACACTGAGTGGGATTATGCATGTCAAAGCCAGCTTCTCTCCAGGTCCTTGCTTTGGCTACTCAACACTGTAGGGGTGCCAGCTCATGGCTAGCAGATGCTGCACGGCTGGCCACAGGAAAGGCAGCATTGCCACTGCACAGAGCAGGGCTCCTCCTTCATGGGAAGTGCTTTCCGCAGTGGCAGGCAGGCAGGGGAGGGATGGGCACTGCCAACCTCCACCAAATCCACAGGGTGCCTCAGCCCCTCCTTCTTACAGGAAGGCTGAAAATATTTAGACATGCGAAACTGGCCATCTATATGTGTTTGGTGGAAAGACAAGCAGAGAGGCAAGCCAGATCTCTGCACTCCACCCATGTTCCTTTGGGTACCTGTCACCTTCCAAGTTCGGAGGGTTATGGGCAGCCCCATAGGCTGCACCCCCAAATCTCTGGAAAGACATGCACCTTCTTTCTGGTCGCTGAACAACAACACTACAGAGCATTAAACAGAACTGAGCCCTACTTAGGCTGAATTTCCTATGATTAACACAGAACCTGCCTTGGTTGCAGTGAATGACAGACAGAAGGTCTGAAAACAATCAGGCAGTTGTTAAAGCTTGTCTATTCATATCATAATGCAAAATGGATCATTCTTTAAACAAAAGCTGGAGTCTTTGAAGGTCTTGGACAAAAATGGTAAACAGCTTTTATAAATTTCTCCTAGAAAAGGCAACCCCAGCTTTGTTAACTGCAAAATGTTGCAAGTAACTTATCACAGCCAGGTGCAGAGAGGAGAAATCGCTTCCTAGGAACAGAACAACATCCTGTGACAAACCTGATTAAAACTGGGTAGTATTCCAGGCTCCAGATAAAATGGTTTGGGGGCAAGTATGTGACCTCCTGGGCTGTATTAAACTGCTACTCAGTTAAGATACCTTTTCGCTTAGGGATGGCAAGCAGCTGCATTTCCTGATCGGCATCAGTATGAAACTTGGAAGCCTTTACAAGGTAATACCTTTCCCTTCTGTTCTAGATGCTGTTTCATCTAGTGAGGAAAGGGCAGAATTTGTATGTGTGTGATGTATATATATAATTTCTTCTCTATGTTCCCCCAAAGGCCCCAAGGTGGCTTGTTTCCATAAAAGTATAAAATACAGATTTACTCTATACAACAAAGAACATAAAAGAAAGCTATAAAAACTTCCAACCAGTACAGGGAGTTATAAATCTTAAACTGGACTATGTCTTATTTCAATTTTTTTTAACCATTTAATGCATAGGGTTATGTGCAGATCGGGAAGAAATACTTCTGATTTTTCTTGGAGGTTGCTGCTCACCCTACACCAGGCACAAGGAGTTGCTTTGAGCCTGAGGGCTAAATTTAGTTTTCAAGAAGATGGAGGGGTGCATTCCACAGGTGGGTTGTGCCAAAAGAAATGGAGGTGGGGAGAAATATTTATTTATTAGTAGAGTTATACCTTGCCTTTTTTCTTTCCTTTAAAGAACTCAAAGTTGTTTGTATCATTCTTTTCCTCCTGCTCTCAATCTTATTTCCACAACAACAACCCTGTGAGGTAGGTTGGGCTGAGACTCTGTGACTGACCCTGAGCCACCAGTTGGTTCCATGGCCAAGCTGGGACTAGAACCCAGATCACCTGAGTCCCATTCCCCCACTGTTAACTACTATGCCAAACTGGCTCTCCCTATTTCTTTAAAAACTATTTTAAAACTTAAGTTGTAGTAGTTACTAGTAACTAAGCCTTAAGAGCGGTGTTTCAATCTTTAGAATGGGGAGAAACAGCACTAAAACCAGGCAACCATGCCAAATGATTGACAGTTGGGGGAAGGGTATGGGGCAGGAAGTGAGCATGGATAGAAAAAAGAGGCTTGGCCATCTAGGATAATTTGGATGGCCAGTTTGACCCCAAGGGGGTGCCTGGTTTCTACCCAGGCCCGAGGTTCTTCATCCTGCCTTACTAGGCGATAATGTTTTTATTTTTGTGTTGCTTTAACCTCAAAAAGAAGCCCTACACCTCTGACAATGTGGAGCTTTCTAACAGCTTCCTGCTGGTCGCCCTTTTTGAAGAGCTGGAATCTGCATGACTGATGCACCTCAGCAAGTGTATGCGGGGTGGGGCGGGGGGTTAAATGGCTTTGGCTACCCCACGTGGCTGAGAAAGGACAGTGGCACTTCGGCCTGCTGGAACGTTCAGCGACAGTTCTCTCCATTTGGCAATGGGTGAAAGGTGTGGGAAAAGGAGGGGAAAGGGGCAGTATCCAGAGGTCTCATTCCACAATCTCAAATAGCTCTAGCGGAGTTCTGCCATTTTGCAGATAGTGTGCATTACACTTGCACAAGTGTAATGAGCAACCACATTTGCACGTGTGTCCATCTGGTTGGCTTCTCCTCTCGCACATTGTGCAGATCATAGCTCCCGCCACTCCAGCATTATTTGCATGACTTGGATTAGAATTAGAAATTCCCCATGGCCACCAGCAATGACTACAGCCAGACCATGGCGCAGTGCTCAGCACATTCTTGCTAAACAAGAGATGAGATGGGTGTCGTGGAAGTCAGAGAAGGTTTGCACCTTCCACTGGACAACTAGAGCACGTGAAATGAAAAGCAAGCAACTGTGTGATTCATCAGTGCTTTCAGTGAAGGTGGCAAGATGGGTGGGTGAGGCTCTTCCGATAAAGAGCTGCATACAGCTAGCAAACTGAGCACCAATTAAGCACATCTCTGGTAAGTGTCAAAATGTTCCATACATTGTTTCAGACTCTCAAGTGCCTGGAAGCCTCTTCAGCTTGGCTTGCAGTCTGTGCTAAATTTTTGATGAATCGCCAAGTTAAAGCAATATAAACTAAAGGAGTGAGGATGTTTAAAATAAAATGTTAACAATGTTTCTAGCTGAGGTTGAGAGGATGGTAAAAAAACCAAAACAAGCCCAGGGTTGCTGGGTTCAAGAGAGACGAGAGTTTTGCACTTTCAAAGGTATTAGGTGATTGAGTGAGCCTAAACATATGCATTATTCCCGCTATTCCCAACATCCAGGCTTGGAGTGTCAGTGGTACCCCCGAGGCACAAGAGGGAGGAAAAATAAAACCTAGACATGAACACACAAACAGCCTAATGAGGTCTGAGTGTGGTCAGTGGCCATGGATTGCTGGGGAGAAATGGAAAACCATGCAGGTGCTCGGGGAAAACGGAGTGGGTGAAATTCAGAACAGGGGATGTTGGGCAGTGGCAGAGGAGTGATTGCTATACTGGGCAGCGTGCATTTCTATATCTGTTTCTCTCCTCTGCCTGCCTGCGCACTGGCTTGCTCGCAGTTCCTTGTCCCCTCACATCTGAATGGGGTGGTGTAACGTGGTGTCCTGCAACAGCAGGGGGTGGACTCGATGGCCTTCATGGCCCCTTCCAACTCTACTAGTCTACGATCCTATGATTCTATGAAATGCAAGGCTGATGTAGCAAGATGTCTCATAGGGGACTCCACCGAAAGAAAAGGTCATGCAGACAAGACCTGCTGCTGATTAGCCTGGGCGGGTTGGAGACTTGGTTTTACATCCCTTCCTCTCTCCATGGGATGAGCGGTGCTGTCATTGTTGGGTCTGAACACTCTTCATAACAGATTGGTGAGGAAAGCGAATTCCGAATCCTTGTATGAGGACAGAAATGCACATCTGGCCCTGGGTGCTTGATGTGGCAACCCAGTGGGGAGGAGACCAGCTGTATCTTTTTTTTAAATTTCTTTATTTGTACCCCATCCACCACTGATGTCTTGGGATGGCTTACAATAAAGAACAAATAAAATAACATTTATTTTTATTGTTATAATTTTTATTTTTTGCTATGATGCCAGTTTGTGCAAATTTCAAATTCAAACCTGCTTCTGGACAGGAACGGTGTACAACAACAAATGTATATATAGAATAATGATAAAAATAATCTCTTAATAATGTTGTTAGTTAATCAGTATCTTTAGTACGTTGAGCTATTAGCTCACCAAGCTTCAGTCAAAATATCAGACCTGTCTCGTAATTAGGAACTTCCTCCTGAATGATTAAAACTTTAAAAATAACCAAATGAAACAAACACACATTATTGGAAACCAACCTACCCCTCTGGGGAATGTTAATTTGATTGCATCTATGAGACCTGAAAGCAGACAAGGTGCATGGAGTGCAAGAGAAAAATACCCATTGTAAATAAGGAACTGAGCATAGAGATATTCTGCTTTTTTAATCTTCACCTTTGTACAATGGAAATTCACCTTTGATAAATAAATATCTCCACAAAATATAACTTATTAACACTAGATGCATTGATTTAAGACAGTATAAGAATCTGTCAGATTGAACAACATGTGCCATCTGTTATTGTAAAAGATTTCTAAAATTCCTAGAACTCATATATTCCTAATACTTTTTTTGCCCATTTTCATAAGAAAAAAGAATGTTTGCCAAACACTTCTGTATTACAAAGAGAAATAAATATGTTAGATAATTTTCTGGAAAATTACCTCTCAAAACTAATTTTCTACTTTCTTTGAATGTATCATAACTTTTATCTATCACAACTGTTCTGGGAAGCTAAAGAATAAGCACTGCAGCATATAATGTTAAGCTTGCTTGTGATTTATAATACTGCATTAAGTAATCCTGAGCTCTGTTGTTTTTAAAAGAAAAAAGAAGTATACAATGCCTCACAGTGGATGAACGTAAATATTGTTTTCAAATAAAATAATTTGTGCCATTAACAACAACAAAAATATTGTTGCACTGTACAGAAAACTGCTCGATAATGCTACTTTAAAAAATCTGATGAAAGCAGTCTTTTGCACAAGAATGCACTCTGCAAAAGAATGATTGCTATAGCTTTGTTCCGTATTGTGTTGAAAAGGATGCATAGAAAAAGCAAACGCCATTCCCTGTTGAATCTAACGTATTATTAGAGCTACATGCTACTCAGAGCGAAAGTGATCACACGTTATACTCATCCTTTTAAAACTGAATGCTGAAAATTGAAGTTAAACATAATGTTCCAGTATAAAATATATTTAAATAATTCACATCTATATGTCTCAGTGCAGTCAGCCGCATTTCAAAGTCTGTTTGTGTACACAGATCACTCTTCTGGATGCAGCCTGGCTCCAGCAAAAGGATGCCATATGAGGGTGGGAGCTGCACATCAAGCACTCAGGGAAGTACATGCCATGTACCTGCACTGAAAATACAGTCCCCAGCAAAGGGTCAGTGCTGCCATTCACACGACCCCTTTGCAGGCAAGCTAAATCACCAGAGTTCATTTGATCAAATTGTCATTTGATGCTGACAATTGGTATGTATGCATGAGCCTCTGGATGTCAATATGTAAAGTAATTTAAATCCACCCTTGTTCTGAAAGTTGCAGAACGTTCTTTCAAACCTCATACTGTCTTGCTATCCCAAACATGCATAGAATCCAAGCTTTACTCCACTGTGACATGGATAGTTTCAAGATGATAGTTGGCTCTGCAGGACAGGGGGTGTTGTTGGTTGGTTTGATTGTACGAGGTCCCTGTTACTTTTCCCTCTTGTGAAGATTCACGTGAAGCTTTTCTTCTCTTCCAAAGCATGTCTTCCTCTTCGAAATGATTTGTTGTGGCAGTAACAAGGTGACCCTAATTGTACACAGCAACCCCTCTGTCAATCTGTCTGTACCAGCTCAGATATTAATTTTTCTTTTTAGGTATAAATGTCTTTCAATATGTATTGTGTAGAGCAAAAGAAATCCATCATGTTCTGCAGGTACTCAGTTATGCTGTAAAGTCTAATGTCTCCTCCCTTACTCAGAGGTCATTTATTTTGTCCTGGAAAATTTTGCAGTTCTTTCATTTTTAAAAGTGCATGGATTCGAAAGAAAGAAAGAGAGAGAGAGAGAGAGAGAGAGAGAGAGAGAGAGAGAGAGAGAGAGGTTATGAGCAAAAGACTGGCATCTCCTGACCACCTTAATGATGGCAAAGGCTGAAACTGGCTTTTGGCTGCCACGTTGGCTCCATTGAATAGGCTTCCTCTTATGGACGCTGGAAATTAGAAATTCGTTTATGCTTGCAGCCTCAGTTTCTTGGCTTGAGATTCCAACTTGGGTTAAAAAGTAAGAGGGCCTCTCTTCTTCTGAGTAAGCTGAAGTGTGCTGTAGGTGGACATACTGATCCCAAACACACCCAGTAGCAAGGCTGTACGTTGCATCAAGGTGTCTGTCGTGTTGATGACTATTTTCCCAGCAGCTTGGGTCTGCAAGAAACCATGGCAAAATGCATGCTGAATCTTCTAAATGCAAAAGTGCCCCTAATGCTTCTAAAAGCAAAGTGAGATTTCAGAACTGGAAGTAAAAAGGGGACCTGCAACAAAACGTTGCAGTGTATTTACTTTTCTGACAGCTGTGCTGCTTTTCAGGGATACAGCAAGCTGTTCAGACCCAGCTAGATATTTCCTCCTCCTCCCTCTCTCCCTCCCTCTCCCTCCCCCACATTTTTTTTCCTCAGTGGACTCCCTCCTATTTTGCAGTGGCCCTGTTTAGGATCCAGTGCTTTAATCTTGCATTATCCATCAAAAACAGTGAAGGTGTGATCCTATTTGTGTTTAGCCAGAATTAAAAATCCTATAAGTCCCCAGACATACAGGCTGGGAAATGCTGAAATTTTTAAGCATTTTTTCCTGTCTAAACCTGCATAGGAGTGCACCCTAAACCAGTGGTTTTCAACCGCCAGTCTGTAGACCGGCACCAGTCCATGGGGACTGTTTCCCGCTTGCCGCAGACTGGTGCGGGGGCTGTCTGTCTCCACCATTGCTTGCTCAGTTGGCATCACGTTCATGGGGGTGCACCCGTGCTGCTGGGGGGACAGGAAGGGAAGGGACAGCTCGGTGGGAGCCGGCTGGGAGCCATGCTGCACCAATTCCAGTATTTTGTTCTTTTGTCGGCGTTTTTTGTTGCTTGGTTTCTGGTTGTTTTGGAGAATTTTCAAGTTTTGGTATTGTGTTTGGAAACTAATACACAGAATATTATATGTATGGTGCTTTTTATTTCTGCCTCAGCAGTCCCCAAGATAATTTTCCTATTTTCGCCAGTCCCCAGTTGTGGGAAGGTTGAAAACCACTGCAGTATATATTCAGTTTGCTATATATTCATTAGATTTTTGAATTTCACTTTTGTATTTGTGTCCACAAATACCTCCCCCTCCCAGCCTCCACACACCATTGGCTATGTTGGCTAGGGCGGATGGGATCTGTAGGCCAAAACAACTGAGGAACCATACTGTCCAGTGATGTTTTCCTTTAAAGAGGCACCAGGGAGCTATTTTCTTATCATTCATTTTCCAAACTGAAGCACATTCACAGTCACGCAAGCTAAAAGAGGGCTAGAAGCCAGTTATGGTGGCCTGCAGATTGCTCAGCAGACCTCCTGCTTTTGTTGTCTGACTGAAAATATAAAGCCAGAGGAGCAATATCAAGCACCGGGCCAGCCACCAAAGAGGAGTGGGGTGGAGGGGAGCGAGGCTGCATTCTGGGTGGTGGAAGGGAAACATTGTGGAGATCTGTGCTAGGGACACCGGAGGAAGTCCCTATTACCGGCTCTTCTCCCATACAAATGAGCCGCTTGTTGGAGCAGAACGGGACTGCAAGTGGCTACGCTCTAGCTCAGAATTAGGCTAAGCCTTGTTTTAAAAGGAAGTTATGGCCTGTAGCCACTTGCGTGGCCATCAGGGCAGCTGGGCTTGGTTAAGTATCTGTTAAGGACTCAGACCCCATCTTGGGCCCACAGGCAAGATCCGCCTCGATTTGCTCTTCTCCCCACCATGGCAATTGGCTTGTTCATGAGCTCTTGCTCCGGCCCAGGCAATGGTGGGAGTGGCAAGGAGGAGGGGAAGGAGACGCCCCGGCCCGCTTGTTCTCTTGCTGCCAAGGGGGACTCAGTGAAGCAGGACCCCACTGAGCTGGCTTGCTCGGGGGACATGCAGTCGGGGACTCCTGCTTGGTTGGGAATACGAGAACGTCACCTTTGCCCAGATTTTCCAAATGGAGGCTTGCATAAATGGGCATATTCACACAAGCATTATGATTGGATTGCCTGGCTCTTTAGCCTTTATCTTTAAAAAGCTTCCATCACACATTAGTATCAGGTTTTTTTCCCCTGAATGGCCATCATAGCTCCAGTTCTTCATTATTCTATGTACAAGTAAAGAATGAGAGTTTTATGTGTTTATCCTTGGTGAATGCCACTGATGCTTTAATACATTATAAACAAAGATTCATAAGGACATGCAGAAGAGAGCTACAGTATGAGAGTTCTAGTTAATAAGAGACTGACGTGTGCAAGGTGACAAGAAAGTCATTCCATACTGAATGGAAACCATAACTCTGGCATTTTCCCTGTGATAAACTATTCTACCAACCTTTGTGGTTCAAGGAGAATGAGGTGCTGTAAATGCCATGGATTTGACTGAATGATGGGAAAGGCCTTCATTCACATCTCTCATACTACTACTGTATTCTATTGTATTATACCACAACTATATTTTTGAGTGTACTATAAAATCAGTTGCTTACCCTGCAGCTGTGATTCTTCTGTACTTGTTCAAATTCAGTCAGATTACAATCAACTGCAGTTGAAATATTGAACGCTTTGCCACTATTTTAGTGGCTTCAAAGCTTGCTACTCGTACCCAAATGTAATTCAAAAGATTTCTTCATATAACGAGTGTACATTTTTGCATATGTTTTTGTAGCTTAAAGCCTACAGGAAAATGTCGGGCAACATTCAACACTACACAAGTGGACCTCTGCACCCACAGGAGGACTTTCCTGTTCTTTGCTCCCCACACTCCGCAGCCCTGGCACCTCTCCAGATCTGCTCCAGAGGACCCAACCTTCCAGAACAGATTTGAAAGCAAACAGGGATCTGCAGAAAAGCGGGATCTGTTCTGCTGACAGTTTCTGTTCCTTCCTAGCATGCTAATAAGAACAGTTTCAAACCCAAGCTTATTGTTTAGTTAACATGTCCGTTCTTGCATTGTATACCCTAGAATGATACCAATTATCAAGAAATATAACAAATACATTTCCCAGAAAAGGTTTAATGAGTCATCCAAGAAAGGCTGGGAACATAGCTCTGCCAAATCTGATATTTTCCTGGGTGGGGGCAACCACTCTGAGCAAAACAGAAGCATAAGTAAAATGCAGGGGTGGGGAGAGGGAACAAACGTCTTACCTGCAATAATCTTATATAACCTGGTGTGATTCTCCGCAGGTGGATAACCATTTCATCCAAGTCTGTTGTGGACTTTCAGTTTCTAAGATCTTAGATTCAACTTTCTATAACATTTAAAATGGCACCATAACAAAATCAAGAATCTTGTGTGGGTATACAACACAGATAAATATTATTATCTTCCAGCTATTACTTTAACCAGCAATAGCAAAGAAATCTATGAAACAGTTGGAAAAACATACATTATTTTGCAGACCTGGGTGCTGTTCTTCCCATTAAGCCTGGTACACACTACTGTCCTACTGGTATATAAAGCACAAGGCAATTACATAAACTGTCACATGTGATCCATCTGCAAAGCTTAAGTATTGGCAGCAACCCTCCAGCCTGGAGCAAGGTATGTCCGCAGAATCAGAAAACTCTTATTGGACTCTCCCAAGCTCATTAGGAAAGCAAAGCAAGAGTTAGCTAGCTTTACAACAAAGGGTTTAAGCTTTTACCATCTCTAAAAATAGAAAAGAAGACAGACTGTACTAAAGGTAAGGTGAGTGTATGCATGTGGCAAGAGGTAGGTCCTTGAGGGGCTGTGACCTGTGACAATAGACAATTGGATTCTGCTATATGTAAAGATGTATACTTTAAATGGGCCTATAAGTTACATACAAGAGGACTCCTTTGGGGTAAAACTCTGGGCACTGAAAACCTGTTATCCTAAAAAACCAAGAGTCGGCTCCTTGCATGCAATTCTCTGGTTTTAGTAAAGAAGAATTTACAGTAAAATAAGTTAAATTCACATATCAGGAGTTTAGAACCATCAAAAGCATCAAGAAGGTTGAAGAGAAGTATTTAAAGCTGGTAGTCATGCTAGATGCACTGGAATATACATAAGTGTGTGTGTGTGTTTTGTGTTCTTTTGCAAGTGGTGTTCAAAAATGGAACACATCAAACAGCAATGTTAACTCCTAGTGAGGTGTGAGCATTCTGTATGTGTGTGGCTGATCGTGGAGAACGAGACTGGGGGAGGAAGATGGTTCAGCATGGGATCATTTGAAAGAGGGAAAGACAGTCTCTTGCGGGGCATTGTTAGACGGTTTTGGACAAGGGGGCTAGAACAGATGCAGGAATTTTGGAAAAAAACAGATAGAGAGACAGCTGAACACCTCAAAGGGCAACAGGGAGCCCTAAAGCCAAGATGTGTTGGATTTTGGAATGCAATGAAATTGCACTCAATAGGAAAAGGGGAAAGAATATGGGGCAGGGGAGGAAAACTTCCTAAAGAGGTCTGCCTAGTGATGTCACTACTTTCATTTCAGTGCCAGGCGAAAACTGTCCTCTTTTGAAGGTTTTTTGAAACCTGACTTTAACACCTGATTGTAAAAGCTCATTCTGCTACTCTGTTCCCTTCCTCCCTGCCTGCTCCCTTTCCCCCTGTACTTGTAATTGTACTGTTGGCCTGTTTCTAATGTTTTTGGCTGCTTAGAGAGTCCTTACAGAGCCATTCAGCACCCTATAAACTTGAAAATATGTAAATAAATATTAGGAAAAAAGGAATAAAAGAGAATTTGAGTATGACCACTTGGAACAAAAATAGAAGATAATGCAAAGATTTGTCTTTCCATATCTGCTGACTAGGAAACTCTAATGAGCTCTACTGGAAAAGACAAGGAGTTAGAAATTAAAGTGTGGGAGACTGCCTTTCTGAAAAAAAAGTATGAGGATTTCTTTCCTCCCCGCCTCTGTAAAATCTGGGGTGTCCCTTTATCCTTCCTCTACAGATTTGGTAATTAAATTAGTTCTTTCTCCAAAACTTGTTCATCCTTTGGTTGCAGAATTGAGGGAAGAAAGAAGACAGAGGGTTCCCTTTCCCTTCCTAATATGGAGGAAAGTGTGGGATCTGACTGGTGGCATTTTTGCATAAATATCACCATGCGAGCCCTACCAAGCAATATAATTCGGGTGACTGTCTCAAGCAATGGGTCATGTTGCCAGGTCTGCGTGCCCATACGTTTTGCAGATTTAAAAAATTTTGAATTCTTATTTATCCTTCTTGTCTTAACTAAGAAGGTAAGAAATCAGCACGAAATATCACATGCAGGAGGCTTGTGGTTGTTCTTCTGAGGCAAGAGCTGAAATTTGCAAGCGTTAAAACTGAGGGCTGGCCAAAAAGCTGTTTGCATGATGTCTGCAGCTTCACTTGAATTATGAGATGCTTCAATATTTTCCCCAACTTGCATTTCTGCTCTTCTTCAGAAACCAAAACGCCCTTGCCCTCCTCCAGATACAGTCTGCTTCTTCTCAAAACAGCAGCGGGGTTTGTTTTTGTCTTTTTGGAGAGGAGGGTTTTGTAACCTCTATTTAATATAACTGATGGTCATCACAGTTCCCGGTCTGTGCATGAAGGTATTAAGAGGACAAACTAAGTTGAGCGTTCAACAAAGTTGTGTGGGTGTGGAAAGTTAAAGTGTTTCCATTTTACTCCGCAACACATATAGCCGGTGCCAGTTCTCATTTCCTGTCGCTAAAGCATTAATCCACTTCTCTGGAGGCTGCTCAGCACTCCCCTGCTGGGTGACTTATGCCGCAGTTCCTGAAAAAGGAAACACCACAAGGTTACTCCATCCCCTGCAGTGATGCCCTGCCATTTGTGGTCCTGATCGAGAGACAGGGTGCTTTCTGATCCCCAGACCATCTCCCGAGACCCCGGCAACAGGTTATGTTGAGATGCTTGGTCTCTAGAGGATGTGGACTTGGGCAGGTCCGACTGCACGGGTTGACCTGGCCAATGGGCTTCACCTGCCCCGTCCATGAAGCAGTTTGGAGTCATGTTGCGAAACAGGAAGTCATGAAGAAATGCCAGCCACCGCCTGGAGCGTCAGCCTCTGCACAGGCCGAATCAGCATGCAGTGCACAAGCCATACGTTGCCCATTTTCTTCTCCCTGCTTGCTGGTTTAGATATCCTGCTTTGAGCCAGGCTTACCTGGGCAGCGGGTTCATTTTCCAATAAACGACAGTTCTGGTACCTAAGCAGAGTCCACTGTGGACTGGTGTTAAGTGACGTGGTGCCCTCCAGCTCAAAAATTATAACTCCCACGATCCCTGACCACTGGCCATGCTAGATGGGGTTGATGAGGGTTGCAGGCCAAACCGCATGGGGGCATCAGGTTGCTCATCCCAGAAGTTGACATCCAACTGTTGTAACCCGCGGTTTTGCAGATGAGACCAGAGACCGGATGGTAAAAATAAAGAGGAGTTTATTAACCTGCAGGATTTCCTGCAGGGGTGAACATTCTAGTGAGAATGCGGCCCTGAACAGAGTTGGAAGGAGATCTTTATACCTTCACAATCAGCTTTGGGCAAATGGGGAACAATACAATCAGTTTTTGACAAGAATGAGAACAATGGTGACAATGGGGAGTTACAGAATCACATAGGCAGCAGTTGAGCAAGCGATATACAGAAGCAGATTTGGTTAGCAGTAAGTTCTATCTTTTAATTTACATCTTCTAAGCAATCTTTGTCCATTACATTTTAGGTAAGCTCTTCCATTTTCCGAGGGGAATTCTCTGAGGCAGTTACTAGACATTTGAATGGGCTAGAGCTTAGGAGAGCTAAGCCTATCATGCATACCCTGAGACAGTTTGATTATTCTAGTGTTTGGCCGTGTCATGCCTATCTGGAGCCTAGAGGAGTCATGCCTATCCTGAATGCTCTGAGAAGGCTGATAGATATTTCTATTACGCCAGGATCCTGGGGAGTCAGGCATAACACCAACCAGTGCCCTGACACGGCAGAAGGCAGCTTCCTGTGAGTCTGCCTCAGGCTGCTGCACTGCTCCACAGCCTCCCTTCCTGGGCTCAGAAGAACGTGTGGGAGCAGCTCCAGGGAAGGCCACAGGTGGACCCTGCAGTCGCTCGCGCAGCAGCAGCATGAGAAACGCTGTGCTGGTGCTGATCTCAGCAGCCAGGAGCTTTAGTGGGAATGCACAAGGTGTGCACCTTAAGCCTGTGTGCTAAGTGCAAACCATGTAGTTTACTTTGATGCTTAAAACAAACCACCTCCAGCTTTTCTTAAAAAAAAAAATGCGGGTGACTGGCTCAGAAGTAATCAAACACATAGCCTGAAGTCTGAATTCCATTATGGGGAAGCTCTGGAGGCCCAGCATTCTAGCGGAGGGCAGGACCGAAGGCAAAAGGCGTGGCCAAAATAGCACACATGCCAGCAGATTTAGCCTAAAGCTCTTGCAGACAGTGACTAAGCCTTAGGACAGGGATTTCAACGTTTTAGAAGGTGTGTGTGTGGTGGGGGGAGGGCAGCATACAAAAGCCAGGAAGCCACCAAATGATCGGGAGTTTGGGGAAAGGGGTGGAGCCACAGGAAGGGGTGTGGCCATCTGAGGATTCCCCAGAAGGGCCAGATTTGGTTCCTGTCCCTGATGTCCTGTATCTCTGCTTGGTTTGTTCATTGTTTGATATTGGACCAGAAATATATGCCTGGGAGTCAGTTGAAGCTGGCCAACTCTCCCCTATTGTTTCATATTGGCTTTGTTATGTGTTTGGATTCTCAGGAACCCTGTAACTAACATCAGTCAGTGTTGTGGATTAGTCAACTTTTAAGGAAGATTGCAACTTAATTTCAAATAATAATTGCTTGTTATCAATTACGCTCAGTCTCTGGTTCTGAACCTTTTGTAGATAGGCTAATGTTCAAGCAATCAATGCTGCAATACTGCTGTTGGTAAACAGCTATTTTGATGTTCTTAGAAGGAAATGAGGCAATTTGACATGCCTGCGAGTCATTGTCCAGTAAAAGGCATGGACAGGCAGCATAAGCATAGCAACTTCACTTTGATGCTGAAATATATACATATTTATTTTAGAAATGAATCTCATTATTTTAATGGAGCTAATCCCAAAAAACTACGCTAATGACTGCAGTCTTGGGAAGGGCTGCATCATTAACCTTAAGAACAGACACCAGCAGGTTTTTCATCTCCTAATTGCAAATATGATGGCCAGCTTGGCTGAAATGAATATTCCATATCAGCTTTTACTTTTGAAAAGAACACGGGAGCCTATCTGTTTCCGTCCAGCCTAATGTTTTTCAAGCTTCTTGGAAACATATAAACAGGGCATAAAGGGGAAGCCTTTGCACTTGCTTCTACCTGGTTCTCTACTCCCTCTGAATGGGGAGATTCCATTAAGCTGCCATGGCTAACAGTGACAGACGGGGTTCAGACAGCACAGGAACCCCCCCACAAGGACTGAGTATGGGTTGCCTGTGGGCTGGCATTGAACTGTGGGTGATTGCTGAAATGTGGGCTATCCAATTGTCTGAACCCAGTCAAAAAACAAAAACCATACAAAATCCATAGTCCACAACCCAGCGATAATCCATAGACTCTCTGGGTTCGGACAACAAATAAGCACGGTTCAACAACAGCCCACACTTAGCCTATATTCTACCTCTGAGTGTGGGTTATTGTGTTTTCTAAATCCAGCCACAGCAGATCCATTATCCCATAATTTGCCCACCTCTTCTCTTCCCTTCTTTGTTTCTTTTTATTAGCCTCTGCATGCTTGAGGGGAGAAATGAAGTGGGAGGAAGGCAGTTGAGTGCAAAGATATAACCACCCTGTCTTCATGCAGTGATCCTGATCTGGAATAGGGTCCACTGCAGTTCAATTAATGTTGGCAAATGAAAAGATGCATGCTACACATAGCATCATTTGGCCCTGTATTTTGTAGCAGCTGATTCCATAGGTTGTGTCTGGACAGCGAACCTTAGTCGCCTTGAGGCATGGTCACCAGAGACTAAACGCTAAGACATTTTAGGCCCAGTGGAGTTCAATGGGAGAAATGTGAATATATCCTTAATATTTCTATATTTCTATAAAAGGACCAGAAAGTGTTCAGAGCTGGCTGGAAATTTGGCTGCTCGAATCTCCCACAACCTTGTTACAGCTTGACTGGACTCTTGTGAGATGCTACAAGCAGCTGTGACAGAAGTGTGATAGAAAGTCAGGCCTCAACAAGAATAGACGTTTTTTCATGAAACAAAGACTTCATTGCTTACTGAGAGAGGTTTTTTTAGCTTTAAGTTGGTTTGTTTGCTGAAGGTTTTAATGGCAGGTGAGTGCTGCTTATTTCTTTTTTTATTGGTGTGTTTTTAATCATGCTTGTATTTTCTTTGTATGTTTTAAGTATAATTCTGTATTTCATCTGTACTGTATTATTGGCATTATCATACACACACACACACACACACACACACACACGTGCAGATTTATGTAATATGAATGCAGTTTTGGGCTCTGTCCTGACAGGATAAAAATGTAATTCAAAAAAAAATACTGACCAGGTTATCCACCTGAATCAAGATATTAAAGTGGGATATTAAAATACTAGAGATGATTCCCTTAGTTTCCACATAGTATGGGAAACCACTCTGTTTTCTTCTGAAAAGATGGTGGAGCACACATCACGGGATTTCCACCTTAGTTTGTGGGCTTTCTGCTTTGCAGAAAGTGTTTTTTGAGATGTTCTAGATTTATGGCACACAAAGGTAGCTTAAGGGATACTTTTTTCTTTTTAAGTAATTTTTATTATTATTTTCTACAAACTAAAAAAAAGAAATTTAAAAAATCAATCATCAGAGACATCAGACCTACTGGGTCAGCCCCCTATTTTCTTTTCTTTTTTTTATAGCAATCCATAGACATGTTCAAATCTACGCATAGTCCCATTTCTCTAGCCAATAATAAAAAGAGTTCCAAGTTTGATAGAAGTATGTACCCTCTTTCTCCTTCAGAGACAAAGTCAGCCTGTCCATTTCAGCACAGTCCAGAATCTTTTTTAAAATCAGTTCATCAGTGGGTGGTTCTCCACTCCTCCAATATTGGGCAAATACAATCCTTGCTGCAGTAATTACATGTAGAATCAAATATATTGCTTGTTTATCAACATCATCAGGCACAATGCCTAGTAAGAAGACTTCAGGTTTAAATATTAAATATTTTTGTAACATTTCCTCAAGCTATTTATGTATTTTAGCCCAATATTTTTTTCCCTTATCACAAGTCCACCACATATGATAAAAAGTACCTGGTTTATGTTTGCATTTCCAACATCCATTTGACATATTTGGAAACATCTTTGCTAATCGATTTGACAATAAGTACCAGCTATAAAACATTTTATAAAGATTTTATTTATATGAGGTTGCTAAGGTTACCTTGATATTTCTTTCCCACAACTTTTGCCATTTTTGTAACACAATATTATATCCAAAATTTTGTGCCCATGCTATCATAGTTTCCTTAACTTGTTCATCTTCCATTCTCATATCCAAAAGAAAATTATAAAGTCTTTTAATCATTTTTTCATCTGATTTTAAGATCACTTGGTCAAATGTTGTTAACTCCTTATAAAAACCCCACATTTTATCATCTTTAACATATCTCGATTGTATTTGAACCTTATGCCACCAAGAGATATTAATACCCTGCTCTTGCAATTCTTAGTTTGGTTTCAATCCTCCATCATTATCCAAAATATCATCATTTCTCACAATCATATCAAAATTCAATGTGTTTGGATATACGAGAGCTTCCATAGGCGAAAGCCATCTTGGCAACTTAGTGTACAGTTTTGTCCTTACTTTTTCCCACACCGACATTAATGACTTTCTAATATAGTGATTTAAAAAACAACCATGTGTCTTACACTTCTCATACCACATATGGGCGTGCCAACCCATTTGTAGATCATGCCTTAGAGGGTACTTTTTCCTTAAATGCTCTGCAATGTACTGGCTACCTGGATGACTCCCAAATATGGTACTGGGTGTGGATAACTAGCTAATGTGATTATTTGTTAAGGGTCTTTAGGAGCCCAAGTTCAAAGATCCCATGTGAGTGTAATAGCCAGCAACAGTAAAGGAAAGGCTAAAAATTAGTGAGCTGATACTTGGTCTTTAGGCTGTCTTGCTGCTTCTCTGTGAAAAATGGAGGTGAAGCAGGCACTGTACCTCAGTTGATAGCCTTGGTGCTGTATTTTAAGGCATTCTAACAAGCCCTGGACACAAGATATTCAAGACCAAGCACTTTTTAAATCTCATTGATTTGGAAGAGTGAAGCATGTGTTTAAACTCTGCCATTGCAATTAATGGGACTTAAATGTACTTAACTCTGGCTAGATATGTGCCCAACGTGAGCACTCACCCCACGGATTAACAAATTAGGGTGGAATCCACCACTTCCATCACTGGCATGAAGGAAGTCATTCAGAAGCTCTCTCAATGTGTACAACTTTGCAAATTAGTGACTGGAACATCAAATGCACAATTAGATCAGTCTTTGTACTCAACTGCCGCTGATGATGTTTCATATTGACAAGCATTTCAGCAACCCAGAAGGCATCTTAAAATGTATCTAGCCAAGAATGCTTGGACTATGAAATATCTGTTCAACTTTTCAGCTCTTGCTGCTTATATGAATTATACTATTTGTCTCGGAGAGGGGCCTCTTCTTTTTAAATACCTCCAATGAGGAATGATTCCTTTCTAAATGAATTTTTGCTCTAGTCACCTTATCTGACATGTTGACAGTAGGACTGCCATCCACACGTTGATTACTTATGTCTCTTTTCTATAGGGTTAATATTCTTATTAAAGGATTAATATTGTAATCCGTTAAAATGATGGCTCTTATTTGGGGAACAGCATTATACCAGCACAGTTGGTGGTGATTTAACTAGATCAGATAGGTATTCTTAGAGATGATCTGCACTAAGAGCTACATTAAGCCACACTTTGGCTGATCCCTGCTTTTCCTTAACTAATTTGAGAAGCTTCCACATAGAAAATGCATGAATTGTAAAGTAGGCCTTTTAAATAGGCTCAAGAAATGCTTTTGTGTCATACTGTGTTTTAATTTAGACAGATCTTAATTATGATTAACCTCTGGGGCCACAGGCAGGGAAAGTGATGCTAACAGAATATAAAAACTGGCAGTGTGTGTGTGTGTGTGTGTGTGTGTGTGAAGCAGAACATAGGAGGAGAAAGGTTTAATATTGAACCTTGAGATGGAACCACATGCTGATGAGGATGTGGAGAACTTTTGGGTGCCTGCGTGCTATATAGCATTTCACTAGAGATACTGTGAAATAAAAACCCATGTTTATATAGAAAAATGTATACTGTTTGTGAAGATCTGCTGTTGTCCTCCATCACATGAGCATGACAAAAAGTGTGCTACATTTCAGTGTCTCTTCTAGTATTATTTTTAACATCCTGACACTTTTCATAAGCTCAGATTTGTCTTCCGTTCCCTTCACATTCACTAGCCTTCTCCCTCTCTCCTCCCCAGCCCACTCCACCAACCTGCCTGCCTCTAACCTAGAACCACTCGCTTTTTGGAAGGTTTTTTTGTTTTTTTAATGTGAGTCAACAGGAAGCAGTCTGTAACCTTATCAATTTGGAAAACTACATTAAAATGATAGAAGCAGAGGTAAGGGATGGATGGACGGGTAGACAGGCGGACAGAGGCAGGCAGGCAGACAGGCAGAGTGAATTAACATGGACTGACCCAAGACATTGTGCTTCTGGAGATGAAGGAAAAGATAGTGGCCCTCTCCCTTCGTCCAGTTCCATATGCAGATCTGACTGGTGACTGACTTGTCCTCAAAGAAACAGGTATGGCTTAGCACTTGATTGTCCTGATGTATAACCTGTATCCAGGACAAAAGGCTACTGTTACACGTAGGACAGAATATGGAGAGGCAGAATGGGTTCCTGTAGGCAAAGCTGTCAGACAAGGCTGCATTTTAACTCCCTGTCTGTTCAACCTACACGCAGAACATATCCTAAGGAAAGCTGGACAAGGATCAGAGGAAAGAGTGAAAATTAGCAGAAGACGCATCAGTAATTTAAGTTATGTGGAGGATGGCAGAAAGCAGTAATTAATGGAAACAACTTCTGATGAAAGTGAAAAAAGAAAATGAAAAAGCAGGACTGTAATTGAATGTGGGGAAAGCAAAAATTATGACTACAGAAGAATTGTAAAACTTTACTGTTCACAATTAATAATCAAAATTATTAAAGATTTTTCATACTTTGGCTCAGTCATCAATTCAAAGGAGGACAGCAGCCAAGAAAGATGGTTGAGAATTGGAAGGGCAGCAGGGAAGGAACTGGAAAAGATCAGCAAGTGTAAGGACATTTCACTGGAAAGCAAGACTAGGTTTATCCACACTAGTATGGGTGTAAACGTGGACAATGAAGAAACTGACAGGAAGAAAATCGATGCATTTGAAGCATGGTATTTAATTCCTGGAGAACTCTGGGTGTGCTTATCCGAAACTCAGACTCAGGACCCAACAAAGTGAACCAGAGCCTGGGAATTCAGTGGATTCTCATCCCAAAATCAATTGCTTGCACATTCTTACCCTGGACTGACAGAAAGATGAACAAGTGGGTGCTTGATCAAATCAAGCCAGAGATTTCCCTAAAATCAAACATGACAAAGCTGATGCTGTCATACCCTTGGGCACATCATGAGAAGGCAGGGGTCCCAGAAGCAGACTATCATGCTAGAGAAAGTCAACGGCAGAAAACAAAAGGGAAGCCCAGCTATGAGATGGAGTGACTCCATAAAGGAAGCCACCACCTTGAATTTACAAGAGGTGTACAAGGCTGTCACAGAAAGAGCATTTTGGAAGGCTTTCATGCATAGCATCATCCTAAGTCAGAAGTGACTCGATGGCACATGAAAACATAAAATGCATGAATATACAGTTTGCCCAAGGTTGCTGGCTTGCTTGAGTATCTGGAGCATCCTCGACTCGCAGTAAACTTTCTGGAGTGCACCTTTTTTGCATGATCCGCATGGCCAGAATATGATGGCTGCCTGATCCTCCATGTCATCAGAGGTTTGCACTAGTCTAAGAGATCTCTGCTACATTTGATCCTACTGGATTTGTTGGCTTTTTGCTCACATGTGCTTTGCCTCCTGCTTTGAATCTTTCTGGGGATTCCTCCTGCCCCCCTGGAATAAAAGGCCTTCCTTTCCCCTGGCCATAATCCCTTTTTACAAGAGGACTGTAAAAGCAGGAGACAGGTTCCTAGGAGACAGAGAGTGAGCAAACTGAGACAGCTGAATGGGGATATCACCAAAAATCAGTACTTTATTCATTATTTAATGAATTATTATTTAAGCAATCTGACTGACTTTGAGTATTGACTGGGCTTCAGGCAGCAGAATGCCTTCTGGCCAGCCTTGGACATTGCTATAAAGGACCTGTAGGGTAGGAAATGGTCACCATAATGGTAAAGGAGTTTATTTGGGTTAAGGAAGAGCTGGTGGCACAGAGAAATCTGTGGATGCTCAGGATTACATCAGACAGACTGTGTAGTCCTCAGCTGTGTAGTTTACTCAGAAATAATTCATAGGAGTTTAGTGGGATTTGCACCTGGGTAATGGTAGGTTTGGAGTCTTATCCCTTAGTAATGTGCTGAGAACTGTAACCTGCCTGATCCACCCTGAAGGTGGGCCCAGTATCCGAAACCAGAAAATGAAGACTTTAAAGGTAACTTTAAAATTCAAACAACCAAAAAGAAAGGTAGCCATGGAGGTTCATGAGAAACCAATATTCACAGCTGGGTGATACCTTCATTGGAAATTACAGTTGGTCCCAATAAACTGTGTTTTGGTGTTTTAAAAGCGGTATGATGGTGAATTGACTAGAAAATTAACATTGCAACATATGCTGTAGACTCTAGAAATTAAAATGAGGACCCAAGAACCATAAGTCAAAATCAAAACAAAAAAAAAGTTTCTAAAATCCCAGACATGTCAAAATAGAGTATTTAAGAGTCATTTTATGGAGGCCTTTACTGCCTCCTCACCTGGTCCAG
Source organism: Varanus komodoensis (assembly GCF_004798865.1). NCBI lineage: Eukaryota > Metazoa > Chordata > Lepidosauria > Squamata > Varanidae > Varanus > Varanus komodoensis. Next base: position 36,825,499 of record NW_025335269.1, read on the forward strand.
AGTCCTGGAGCAGCAAGAAACATCCTGCAGTCCAAAGGTCTCTGCCTGCTGCTGCTGTGCCTGTTGTTAATGGGGATGTGGGGAGGGGAAGAAGTGAAGATTTACTCAGAAGTAAACTCAATACATTTAACGGGAATTGCTCCCTAGCAGCTGTGCAAGTTTGCAGCCTAAGAACCTGAGCTATGTTGGCTACAATTCGTTGCTATGATTTTCCTTGCCAGTGTGCCATGTTCCATTTACAATCAATTACTAAATGTTCAAGGTATTGTATACCCCTTTGCAGGTCCCAGGCACTCCTTCCTCCCCATATGGATTTGGTTCTGAAAAACCAAAGCAAACTGTGGGTACATGGTGGGTAAATGCTAAGGAAGCAGTTTGAACACTGCACAGTTCAGTGCTGAAAGCAAGGCGAAGGTCAAAATTCACATTATAGTAATTCCTAATTATGCACATATGTTTGCATATGTAAACTAGTGAATGCATTTTGAGAGGCAGGCAGAGTCCTGGATCTTTTGGATACCCACCACCATTCCCGGGGCCGGGGGAGTAAAGAAAAAAGCTGCAGCCACAATGAAAATAGGTAGGAAGGAGTGCAAGGAATGGGGCCTCTTTCTTGGGCAAGGTGTCCTAATGTGCTGCCCATATGTTCTAATCTGAGTTTAATAATTAACATAAATAAAATGGCGAGATTCTTATTTCCTGATTGCCCGAAGCAACTGTGACTGAGTTTTTAAAGGATTTAAAAGGTGTCAGCCAAAAGGCAAACTGGCAGATAACTTGTTTAAGCAAGAGGGGAAATGCTGAATGTATTTTTTTGATGGTCAGTTCCATTGCTGATGCCTGGGGCAGAATTTGCAATTAGACCCATACCCCCCACTGTTTTAGACAGATGTTTCACTGGCTAGTGCTCATCAGAGCTGCTGTCCAAAACTTGAGACATATTTGCAAGGGTAAACAATATTTCCTTGAATATTCACTGCTCAGATTCCAGTCTCTGGGCAGCCTTTTCCCTGGCCTTTTCAAAGACAAGAATGGGGTCTCAGTCCAAGTCCAGGCTACCATGCTCTAAAGATTAAAATACAGAGGTACTTTGTAACAGGCCACCACGGATCCATCTGGCCTAAGCCAGACTTCAACCACATCACAAGCACAGAACAAGCACTTTTTCTTCAAGTGCAGAACTCAAACTCATCTGCAAATTGCATGCAAAATTTCTCTCTCACATGCACACACGCACACCTGCACTCACAAGCAACTATGTCTATGTCTGCCTCTGTGACTATGTTTATCTGTGTACCTTACATATGTGTGCCTCATATTACAGGTTTAACCTAGAAGACATTCTAGAAAGCAGCCATTTTACAAATGAAGATGACCTGAGGCTAAGCACCCCACTTCCTTTGTTGTCATGTATATACACGTTTTCAGTCTGAACTGACCTGTACAGAGATAAAAATCAGTGGGGCTTTCCTCCAGATAAGTGGCTCTGGGTATATTATGGGGGAAGAATTTGATGGGGTGGCTTTTCCCTTCCCTTATCCACCAACAGCAAAAGCCCCTCCACCATGTCAACAATGCTGATTAAAATCTCTAAATATGGATCAAAGTCCCTCCCCACAACAGCGGCTAGATGTGAGCATAATCCCCTCGGACTGAAATGAGCTGGCTGAGGCCTGCAGGACTGAACCCCTGTGGCTGAGGTTGGGACTGCCACTGAAGCCTCATGATTTTCTTCTCATTCACGCCTTCTCTTCTTCATTCTGCTGTTTCTATTCTGCTGCTTGTCTTTCAAACTCTATGCAGTCTCTGCAGTTTTGTGGGAAACTGCAGAATAAACTTGGCTGGCAGGGAAATGGGGCAGCCACAACATTGGAGTGAGTGTGTGAGAAAGGGAGTGAAAGAGATATTTCCCCTCAGCCTTGCCAATTCACTATCTTGTTCAGAACGTATTGTCACTGTTTTCACACCTTCACCTTCTTAAAAAGAACCTGTCAAATCTTTTGGGACTCTCCAAATGTCTGTCTGCAAAAGAGCACTTTTGCTTGCTGACTTCTGGAGGGGAAATGCATAGCACAGAACGGAGGACAGCCTGAAAGGTTTTTCTGCTTGATGAGGAGAAGAGGACAGTGACCTCCAACACCAGTCAGAGCAGCCATGCAACGCCCACGCGAGGACAAATGAGAATGCTGATTTGCATGACAGTTGCATATGCTAATTTATGCATATAGTGTAAATGTACAAATTATTGTTATAATTTAAGTGGAAATAGGAAGGCAGCACATCTCCCCATGGCATGGAAAGGTCTAGCCAGGTGGCCTCTTTGCCCACCTTTTTCAGTCTACTCTCTAGGTGTCAGCTGCAGACGGGCAACTTAACGCTCCCTCCCTCCTTTCTTTTCAGACAATTCCTTATCTTGAAAATGGCCAAGGACAGGCCCACTCTTCAAACAGAGGATGAAGGGTTCTCTGGCAGCCCCTGAAATGCAGGACTGCCCTATGTAAAATACGGCGCGTGGCTGTCCTGCTACTTCACTGTTGGTGACAGGATAGCTTTCTCCACAGGGCCTGAAGAAAGCAAGCAAGCTAGGGCGGCTCCTAGCAGGCCACATGGCACATGCAGCTTCCTCACGGAGTGTGGGGAAAGGACTGGTGGGGGAGAAAGGCTGCCCTCCTGCAGCTCCTTGTAGAGGAACACAAGAGCAGCCTTGCTGGATCAGGCCAAAGCTATTTAGCCCAACCTTCTGCTCCCAGGCTGGCCATCCAAGTGCCCAGGGAAATCCCTCGCCAGCTGGAGAAGGCCTGAGGGCCCAGCAGCCCAAAGGCCTCCCCAGTGACTGCTCATGATGATGTTAGGATTTCACTGAGTTTAAAATGAAAAAGTGTGTGTAATCAGTGTTGGCAGTTGTTCTAACAATTTAGGACTGTAGACGCAGTTTTCAAGCATGGAATGGTGGTTTGGAAAGGGAAGAAAAATGTTAGTGCTGTATTTCACAATTGAGCTAATGTGCAAGGCTATCTAAACAATGCTCATCAGCAAAAGACCATTAAATCCGGTGTCTAAATTACCCTGCCCTAAATTAGCCGGTCTGATGTCCCCAAGGTGGACATTGGCCTAACAGCATCTCCCACTCCCAAGTAGTATGCTTAGGTATACTGCCTCAGCTCTAGAAGTGGCATATAGACTACTGTGACAAGTAATCATCAATAACCTTATTATTCGTCCAAGTTACTACATCATGTGGCAGCAAGTTCCACAGTTTAACTATGTTTCTTCCTTTTCTAATATCAGTCTTCACTGCCTTGTTTTGAGAGTCAGAAGTGGACCATCATTACATGGTGGGTACTGTGTTCAAAGCATGTTTGGTCTTTGACACTACATAAAACTTCACTTTATTTTATGACCTAAAGATCACTTATCCAAAGTTCCTAATTGGCCTTTGAACCACATATGTTTGTCTTTTGGTTGCTGGGCCAGATCTCTTGGGGGAAGGAGGAGATCTGAAGCTTCCGAGAAGAGCAGCAACAATTCCACAGGCTTTGCTCAGGGTTCAAGACATGGAAATTATATAGTGAACTGTACTGATGAGAGAGATTTCACAGACGGTAGGATTCACAGCCCCACTGTTCAGCTCTCATAGATCTGAACAGCCATGTTGAATTACAAAGCTGGGGCTGGCAAGTATACTGATAGCTGTCTTTCAGTGCCCTGGCAAGAGTCCCCCGCTCTCTCATTCTTGCAAATGATTTCCACTTTTATAATTTGAGTGCAAAGGTTTTTACCATATAGATTTATCTAAGTTTGCTGAGCTGAGGCAGAAGCACTTTATGCCCAGCTTATCTAAACTTTTCCAAGTTTGCTTTGTCATGCTACAGTATGAAACACAGCAGCCAGCCAAAATGCCATTCTTCCAAAAGAGATTGTGTATGCATGTGTGCTATACACACACACACACAGAGAGAGAGAGAGAGAGAGAGAGAGAGAGAGAGAGAGAGAGAGAGAGAGGTAAGAAGAGTCTGATGCTACCGACAGACCACTGCCATCTTTTGCTACCTGCCAAATTTTATGAACGTCTGGGAGACGAACTGG
>NW_025335269.1:36829684-36914676 GCF_004798865.1 Varanus komodoensis
TGGCTCACATTTCCCTCCCCCTCCCTTCCTCTGTGTGTGTGTGTGTGTAATGAAACAGGTCAGGAGTAAAAGAATGGGGGCATTCTTGTTTCATGGACTACAATTTGATTTCTTTGGAAAATATGTGAAAATTTGTATTGATTTCTTTACCCGTTCTGAGGCTCTGTTGAACTCATGTGAACAGCACTCCTCAGATAAAGTCATGTATTCTTGCATCACTTAACTAGAAATGTTCCTTGGCTTAAACTTACAGACTTGTATCTCAGTTTGGAGCAAAATATCTGAGAAAGTTTCCTTCTCTTTCTGCAACTATATTTTACTTGTGTGCATTTTTAGTATTATTATTGTAAGAGTGGGATTTGGCAAATCATATTCCAGACAGACTGAACACCAGACTGGTTTTACTAACTCACATCTTGGGCCAGAAGAAATGATAGAGATGCTGTAAAAGCAGAGGAACCCCTAATGCCCTTGTTATGGTCCTGCCTGATCATTACCCTTCCTGATAAGAGCCAAGGGAGCACAGATTCCTTTGGCTAGAGCGTGCACTGGAACACTGCAAAGGGCACAGGTTATAGTTTCTGCCTAGAGGACAAGCATGTCATCTTACAGAGCTGGAAGTCCCCAGATACTCTACATCAGGGGTCTCAAACTCAACTGACCAGGAGGCCGCTGGAAGTAGAGTCTGGGTGAGGCTGGGCCGCATCGAGTACTCCACCCCCGCGGTGGTGGTGGGCCACTCATCCCACGGCCGGCCCGGGCGCCGCCGGCACTTTGAAGGCCGCAGGGCCCCTCCCCGTGCCCCGACCCTCCCAGCAATCGGCCCGCGGGCCGCGAGTTCGAGACCCCTGCTCTACATCCTACATGTAGAATTTCAGACAGAGGATCTATTGGATCAGGAAAAAAGTTATAAATGAGAGCCAGGTGAGAAGTATGGAAATATTGTGATCCACTTACTTTCCTGGACCTCTTCGATAGCTAATCTGGATCTGTTAGAGCTAGGTAAATGCTTAAAAGTCCCCATTCCCATTTCCTCCACTCCCATTCTTTGTTTTCTCCCTTCTACCCTTCATAAAGTATACCTCATTTATTTTCTTTATTTTGTAAGCATGCATGTGTGGCTAAACTATGCATTGTAGATAAGAGCTGTGCAATCTGGCACCCTTCTAGCATATTTTGTATTACAGTTCCCATCAACCCCACACATTAACCATGTTTAGAGATTATGGGCATGTAGTCCCAAGCATCTAGAGTGAGTCTGGTTGCTTACCTCTATTGCAGATGCTGGTTTCCTGTGCTGAAAAACAGGTAGGGTAATTACTGTGGGTGGAAGAGGTATAATTCAAAGCAGATGTGGATGAGTCTAATGAGGCTATTTCTCTGCATTTTTAAAAAACCATAATAATAACCTCTCATGTGAGCAGGATCTATAGAGAAGAAACAAGGATCTGCATAAGAGGCTTTCCTCATCTTTGCTAGGTTGCGCTGCACTTCTCACCCAGTCAGTTTCCACAAAACTCTGTCTTGTTCTGACCCACTCCAACGAAGACCCTCTTATTTGGCACGCTGGTATTTGTTCAGTGGGAAAATGCAATTAAGTGATGTGTTAGGAAAAATATGTTTTTGTTAGGACTGAGCCAGATCAGATAGTACTTTGTGCCCACATTTAACATTTATTGTTAAAATTACTCCAATTTAAAATTTGGGAGTTCACATTTTATTTATTAGATTTATATCCCACTTTTTCCTTGCTCAATGAACTCAAAGTGGCTTACATCATTCTCCTCTTCCTGTTCTCAATCTTATTTCCACCATAACAGCAACCCAGTTGGCTCCATGGCTGGGTGGGGACTAGAACCCAGATCACTGGAGGCCCAGTCCTATGCTCTTAAGCACTACACCACACTGGCTCATTGTTAGCACCATCACACAAGAGGGAAATAGAAATCTAAGATCTACATTCAAGCCAAGTGTAGCACCGATAGGCAATTCCAGCTTATCCTGGGGTCTTAAAGAAGACCTTCGGGGACAGGAGGATTATCTATATGTTACTTGTTTTTAGAATTACATTCACACACTTGGGTGGCAGTGAGGGGAATATAATTGTTAAAAACACAGTGAAATTATACAGTATATGAAATGGGGGTAGAAGACCAGGAAGCAGGTTCTGAAGGTTCTCAAACAGCATGTTCAACATTTTATCTATCTATCTATCTATCTATCTATCTATCTATCTATCTATCTATCTATCTAGTGTTTATAGCCCACCCTTTACAGTGTCTCAGGGCAGTAATTCAATGAAATTAATGTATGCAGAGTGTCTGTTTCTTGAAACATCTCCTTGATTTTTTCACTGTTGTTTGCAGCCTACCATGTTGTACCAGTTCTTCAAAAGAAAAATGATGGGATATAAATCTAATAAACAAAACATAATGGCAAAATGTAAAGCATCAATTTCTGCCTCTTGGATGCCTCATTCTTACTCCCATCCCTATGTGATGATGAGCTGTTTAGGTTTCTGACATTCTCATTGTTCCAGCAAAATATTTTGATGGATGCCTCATATTATGTATGGTATCTGTAATATCACACCATATCTGCATCCATTCCCTGTATTCATTATTACCTGTAGTTGCATGCCATCACCACATCATATATTTCCCTGTCCCACTTCATAATATCAGTTATCTCTGAGGATGGAGAAACAAGCATGAAGCCACCAGGTCTTGTACCCCCTTAACTTCACCTTATCTAACTATCCCATGTGGGATGAGTAAGAGCACTGGTTCTTCTCAGTATTAGCCAGGGAAACCTGTTAGCCTCAACATCACGGGGATGTCCTGTAGATTGGCAGGGGAGGGAAGGCTTCCTGACTTGCCACTGGGAGCATCGTTTCTAGTCCCTGTGAAGTGTGTATTCACAGGGCCAGAGGTGTAATGGTTGCATGAGAAAGGCTTCATATTTTCTTCTATGGCAAGCCTTTTGACTTTAGGTGCCTAGGAGGCTGCCCCAGAGAAGTCAGACTAGGGGCCATCTCACTCACTGCTGCCTGCCCTGACAGGCAGCAGCTGTCTGGGGAGAGCTTCCCATCCGATCTGGAGGTGCCAGGGGTTGAACCTGGGCTCTTTTCATGAAACATGTGTGCCCTACTGCTGACCAATGGATCTTTGTGTCCTATCTCTGGCTGCTTGTTCTAGCAGCCTACTGCATCTTTCCCTTCTGTCCCCTCCACTGTTGGTTGGGCTAGGGAAGGGAAGGGAAGGGAACAGAGGTGCCCTATGGGACCATCTTTATTGTTATTTATTTGCTTTTTTGGTATTAAACCCCACCATTATTATCAATCATCAATACTGTCTTTAGTTAAAATAAAAATAGAATGGTGAGAAGTTTGTCACTGATGCCCCTCTAGCCAAAAACCGGAAAAACCAAAAACCCAAAACTTTTTAGATGTTTGTCATTAGAGGAAAAACACCCATTTCACATACTGTACATAATGTTATGTCCGTCTAAATATTTTGTTGGAACAATGCGAGTGTCAGAAACCTAACTAGCTCATCATCACATGGAGTTGGCAGCAATAATGGAATGGAATCATAACCTGCTAGGGAAGAAAATAAAAATAATGCTTTCTTTGATGATGCGAGACAATTAAATCTTTTGGAATAAACAGTAAGTACTAACACAAACCATTTCCCAGCAAAGCTATAAAGTTGAAAATAAACACCTGACACCTAAAGAAGTGCTGTTCAATGTAAAACTCTGTTACTCTGTTTTACCTCAGAACCCTTAACACCGTAGCTGGGTTTGCATGACACAACTGGCCATGGCAGCATTTTATTGTTGTCTATAGTGTTGTCTGAATCCTCTTGCGGTATCTCAGGATGGAAATTTTGGTCCTCAGAGACCACAGTAAGGAACAACGGCTATTTTGATGGTTTCTGCTTACCATGATGGCTTGTTCTGCTGTCTGATGCTGGAGTGCATGACCCATCATGGTAGGAAGCCCAGAACAAGAGCCCTGCTTGGCAAAAGCTGTGAGAATACTGCATCCTGGCTCCTCTTGCCTCCTGGCCCAGCAGTCTTTGGGGCAGGAGCTGAGTGATCAGTGGGAACCTGCCCAGGATAGAAACGTCTCGTGTGAGCAGAAGAGGGGAGAATCTGCTGCCAATCGGGACTGCACCTACCGACTGATGATGAGTGCAAGAGAGGAGGCTCCTCAGGTGTGTGCAGGTGGCAGCAGCAAGGAGTTGATTCCTGCACTCCTACCTGAAAGGAAGCCTCTTGCACATGAGCAGAGGGAAGAAGGAAGCTGTCAAGGTGGAGACTGGGCTAGGCTAGGAGAACAGACCACCTCTGCCCTGCCCAGTTTCTCTTGCTGGAGTCACTTTCCTCTTGCAGAAATGGGGACTGAGGGGTCTTGGCTAGGCGGGGACCTGCCTGTTCCACCTGCAACAGCAGCACAGCACTGCTTATCGTCCACCCCTGCTAGCACCTGAGGGGGGAATCAGCTGAACCGCCTGTGCCTTGCTGGGTCTCCTCAGGAGCAGGGGGTGAGGGTGTCAGCTCCGCCATCCTCCCTGCTGTGTTTCAGGACATTAGCCCTGCTCACACCGCAGAGAAGGCTTGACAGTCACGCCAACCCAAACGCAGCTCACAGCTGCAGCTGTCAAAGAGGGGAGAATAATTCCTTCTGGTGGCATCCCCTGGGATACGGCCTGGGAGACTGAGAGGGAAAGGAGGTGAGCAACCCTGGCGGGTCAGGCCCAGCAGGGTTGCCTTCACCTGCAAGGCAGCTCACCATGGGAACGTGCCCTGCAAATCTGGACCAGCGATGGTGTCCCACGTGGCAAGATTTTACCAGCAAGCCCTGTGTCAGTACTTAACTTTAAAATACATGGATAGACAATCATGCAGGGAAGATTCTCTTCTGAGGAGTGGGGCAGGGGGAGTGAGAGTAGTAAGCCAATGTGAGAATTAAGGCGGCCGAGGCAGTTAATCTTTACCTGCCTCTGTGTAGATTGCCATTATTGGATCTCTTTCAGCCTGAGGGTGAATTTCATGCAGAAGCTGGGGCACCCACTTTCCAGTGGGGTGGGCCACCCACTTTCTTAGCCTTTAGCAGCAAAGGCTAAAGGTTGGGTCCAAAATACTCTTCCCAAGCCTTAGGAGAGGCACTTTGACCTTTTAGAAGGGGAAAAGTGCTGCACAAAAGCTGAGAAATCACCCAATCATCAGTGCTTGGTACAAAGGGCTGGCCATCAAGGAAGTTTGAAGGGTGGATTGGGACCATTGGCGGGCTGGTGTGTCCTCCCCTGCCCTCCATCTAAGGCTCTGCACCCTGCTGTACTCACAGTGTACTTTAAGATGGAGAAGAGAAAAATCAGATCTTTTCTTCCAAGTACTACTTTAGCTGCAGGTGCTTTCCTTTCCGTTTTCCTTTTTCCAATAATGGTGTTACAGTCTGGAACAAATTTAAGGCTGAAACAGGTGGTAGGCTACAAGAGCTGTTTTTATACTGGGGGTCTTCGGGGCCTCTGATCAAAACCAGCATATCAGCCAGTCAAACAAGTAAGCAGCCATGCTCCAGACTTGGATGTTTTTGAACTGCCAGTCCTTCAGCTGGCATGACTTCAGACGATAGAAGGGGGCTCCCTGGTGAGTGCTTGTGTTTATGAAAGGATGTGGATGGATGGGTGTGGCCCCTTCATTTTTGCCTCCCGTCCATATGTAGTCTGTGACCACTTTGCCTAAAAATAAAAGGCTGCCCTTGCCAGTGCGCGTCACAGGACGTTGCATGGGGTGCCAGGCTGCGCAGGGAGGGAATTAGTAGAAACGGGCCCTGGAGTGACTTCTGCTCATGATGGAGCATCCTTGGATCCAAGGGCAGAACTCTTGTCAAAATAATATAAAACAAGAGTTTTAAGAATGGTTAAAAGCGATTGCTTTCATTCAGTTGTCCCATGCATTCTCCAACATGCACAGAGCACGTGCAGGTTTGGGCTGCTCCATTTATTCATATGAAGGCACTACCTCTACAATAAATACATTAAACTTCCATCTTCAGACCTTCTGGAGGCAGAAGGGTTTGATATGCAACTGGGGTCCCCCATCCTTCATCCCAGTGTTTTAATGGATCATGTGACTCAAAATGAAATGTAAGATGTCTTACACTGTTAAGATGAATTTAGGAAATACACTATTAAATTTGGGTAATGAGTCTAATGTTGCACTTTGAATTAGCCAAATGTAAAACGGGTTAAACAGAAAAAGCTAATGAAACTTTTTGCAGTGTACTTAGCTTAATGTAATTGGAAAAAAAAATCAATGGACTTTAGTCTGTCACTTAGCAATCTTGCATTTAATTGAATAACACGCCAAGTATTTTAATCTGTTTACCACTGTAAATGGAATAGTGCAGCCTAGTAATTCTAACAAAGAAAAATACTTTTCCTGACTCATAATAGGATTCAAACATGCCCTTCATTTTAATCTGCCCTAAATTTAACACATCACAGTGCCTGTTTACTGGTGTTCATGTAGTCTTTGCCTGATCGTGATATGTATGCATTTTCCAACAGTTAGTGAGAGCTCAGTATTTCCACTGATTGCTATTTGTCCCACAATGTCTCTATTTTTTCGTACTGCATAGGGGAAGTAATCTGAACGCACTGAGGTGCAATCCCATGGATGGCTGCTACACCTTGTGGCCCAGCTGTGCCCGTCCTAGGCAGCTTAGCCGCTGTGATCCATGCATTGGCTGGCAGCTCAATGGGGGCTCCTGCAGAAGTCGCGGCCAGTGCAGAACGCTGCAGGGAAGCCAGTGAATGGCGCTGCACATGGGATCTCTGCCACGTGCACATGGGGTCTCTGCTGGAAGAGCCACACTGGCTGTGCTCACTATTACATCAGGTTCAAGGAGAGGTTATTGTCATCAAGCCCTCAACAACCTGGGGCCAGACTGAGAAATACCTCCCCCCGTAGAGTGACCTGTTAGATCACGAGGATCTTCAGGGTGGCCTTAATATCCGTGCCACATCCTGAGAATCCCACCAACACGGCAACAGGCCTGCTATGTGCTGGAACCATCCCTCTGGGATGGCCTCCTCACTTTTGATGAGTAGCAAAAGCTTTCCCCGATTTCACTTGTCTAAGTGTTGCTGCTTTACTATTTATTATTCTGTGCTTTGCTGTAAACCACTTTGGGATATTTTTTTTAAAGAGAAGCAATATAGAATATTTTCAGTTGAATAAATTTCTCTGAAATCCCCTTGTGTTCAGTGAAACTTACTCCCGGGTAGGCAGGTACACAACTGCAGCCTCACAAAAGAGAAAGTCCATGAGCACAGCAGGACTTACGTACTTGGGTTCTTATGTGCCATCAAGTCATCTCTTATGTCTGGTGACCCTAAGGGTGACTGCCTTCCAAAATATCCTATCCTGAACAGCCCTGTTTAGCTCTTGTACTCTCAAAGCTGTGGCTTCCTTCATGGAATTGATCCAGCAGCTAGTTGGTCATTTTCTTCTGCCTTCACTTCTCTCTTGGACTTAGGGCTTCCTTCTGAGAAAACATGCACAGGATAACATTTCTGTAGATAAAAAAGGTGTGTGTGCAGCAGGTAGTTTAACTAGAAATCTGAAATGTTTCAACATTGAGTAATATCAAACTATAAGCCAAGTCTTCTCACCTGTGCATCACTCATGTCCCCCGCCCTCAAAACAAAGTAAAACCAAACAAATCACACTACATTTGATTTTCCCTGTAATGGAAAATGTACCTTTCCTTGTAATGGAAATGACACAACACTTTCCTGTACAATCAGAACATGGAAGAATTGCAGTGTTGATTACTATGCTGGGATCAACAATTTCTAATGTGAGCTTAATACCTATAAATCTACTTTTAAAAGGTTGGGACTAAGCAGAAAATTGGTGGGGACAAGAGAGGAGAAGACAGATTATTCTTATTATGATAAATGATGATAGATTAGGAAAAATCCAACTTTGCCACTACTGCTAGAAACTGATGTGCTGAAAAACACAGTAATTTGGGTAAATTAAACAGGCATTTGGTAGCTGGGTGTTTCAAACTGTAACACTGAATAAAGCACAGTGACACTGATCAACCTCCATTATGCTCTTAATCAGCATTTAATTTTAATCACTGTCCTTATATGCCCCTTGCACTGATGCTGCTTTTCTGCATTGCTTCTCTTTAATTCATCCAGTGCTGCAGCCTGGCATTATTGTTTGTGCTCCAGTAACCCTGAATTGCAATCCTTTTTTCCCCTTACCCCATTTTTTTTTCTAAGCAACAAGCAAACAGCTAGCAATTTTTATTCTGTACAGAGTTTTCAATTTCTTCTAGTCTAGAAGCACCAAGTTTGATTAGTGAACAAGTTTATTTCATGTTACAGGTAATTTATAAAGCTATCAGGCAATATTGACCTCAATTGGCTTTCTCTCCTTGTTTCGAAAGGTTGTTTGCTTTTGCTTGGATTTTGTGGCAAACAACATCCGAACATTTTAGTGGAATGTCTGCGCTGACATGTTTTCAGCTTCAGCATTTTAGTTAAGGATATTGGAGAATTTCATTTGGTCTGCATTTTAAGCAAACCAACCTGAGTCATGCTTCCTTGACTAATCATATGGATTGGAATTGCACACTTTTTCGAATTTTATGAAGCAGTTCTTGGCTCAAAAGAATCCATGCTTTCCATGTGTGCAATTTCTATCTAAATATTCAGGATTTTTTCCCTAAATAACAAAATGAAGGAAATGAGACAAAATGGACTTGTGATTGAACACAGTCAAGCCTTTTGAGGGACTGTATACAGACTGAACTATGTATCCATAATTTTAGTATTGACCAATGCTTATGGAAGATGCTGTACAAAATGAAGTTCTGTCTACTCCAGGATACCATTCCCAACATTCGCAATCAGAATGTTCTGGGAAGATTCCCCCTTGTCTATCTCAGGATCTGGGTATCAAGAAGTAGTCCGCATCTGAACATGAGGCTTCATTTAACAACATGGTTCATAGATGTTGACTGATAGATGAACTGAAAACAAGTACAAAATGATATGGAACTTCTATCAATAAAGAAACTTTGTGCCATGAAGTTAAATATACGGTTATCTTTGGTGAACACACCTTTGGAACTTGCAAATGAATCCGTTTTTATGGTGTGCTGTTGTGAGATCATTAAGTTCTAGTGTAGTGGAGCGATGACATTACAGCTCCTTGTTTTAAACAGCAGAGTGCCTGTTCAGAGACACAACCCTCCCCATTGTGAAGCACTGGGGTTTCGCCTCCCGAGGATGATATGGAGAACAAGACAGTCTAGCTTCATTAGACTTGGTTCTGACACATGCTAGCAGTATCATTTCCTATGGATGTGATGGTAACAACAGAGGAAACCTGGCTTCAGATCTTGGACCAGCTATGTACTCTTCGTAGTCAGTCCAGTCTATTTCACATGCTTGTTTGGAGGCTAAACCACGGCTCTGGTCTCTTAAGAGGAAGGGCAGAATCGAGCAGCTTAATAAAGATCATGAACATCATCATATAGGATCACAAAGATGGTGGGACCTTGTAGGTCATCTAGTCTAGCCCCATGTTTGATGGAAGACAAAGGTACATTATCATGAACAGACAGCTGTCTATCCTGTTCTTGGAATGCCCACCACCTGCACAGTAATAGGCATACTTTGTTTAGGACATATTTGGATTGCCCATCGACACAGTAAGTGCACAAGGCAATATCCATGACTGAATGTCCCCTAAGCAGCATTTTTCCAATGTCCTACCCAAATCTTCCTCCTGGAACTTAAGCTTTTTACATGTAGCTCTGCCATTGAAAGCAGCAGAGATATCTTTGCCCTCTTGTCCCATTATAGTGCTGTGTTGCAAATAGTCTAGACTAGAGCATGAGGACAGGAAGCACCAGACCTGCACATCTGATCCTTGAAAATGCTTTCAACCTCTGGAGTGGTTGCTAAAGACCATCAGGTGATATCAGGCTAAAATATACTTACCTCAAATAAGGTACCTTAATACTGTGGAGTGCCACAAAACATGTTGGAATTCTCCAACTGAGCTCTAACATTTGAACATATTTGCAGGCTAGACTGTGCTGGTGATGGGGGACTCAGCTATGAACAATACGGGGCTGCTTATAGCCAACACGTATACTCAAAAAGGACACAATGCATACGCTAGGATAGTCCTGCACAAACATTTCAAATGGATATGATACATACGTACTGGTGCACACGTTTTGCTTGGATCCTAGTCAATGGCCTCTCTCCCTTACCCCCACTGACTTCCCATCTTCTGAGGTCTCATCTTCATAAGGTCCCACACATCTATGCTCCAAGTTATATGGGTACAACCATGTGCTGCATGCCATACCATAAAAGAGGGAAGGTACAGACTAAGGATACAGAAACTCTTTGACACTGGGTTGTGGGTGCGCAGAATCCTGTTGCTGGTGGGCCCTCGAACAAAATTCATAGAGGTTGAATATGGGGAAAGGCAGAGCCAGCAAACATGATCTGGACTCTTCTGCATATGTACAGTGTGTCCATTTGGAGCAAATGAAAGGGGCTAATATGTATCTTCCTGTAGGAAGACAAAATCTGTATTGATTTGAAAATGCAACTCCAAACTGTGCTTTAAGAAATTAAAAAATGCATTTATGTTGTGTTTTCTTAAAAGTACAGTTGGCTTCCCAATGGTCTTCAATCTAAGGTACTGATTTAGCACTGTATCTGCTTCATTCTGGCATACTGAACAAAGAACATCTGTTTCTAGGGTGGACAGCTCCTGGCACTCCAGAGGTTGTCCGACTGTAACTCTCATCATCTCCCACATTGCCAACACCTGTTAGGGCTGATGGAAGTTGCAAACATCTGGATGTACCCATGAGTATTAGTGGTCCATATTCTGTACTTCAAAAGCTTTGCTTTGCAACTGCAGCATTTCCTTAGACCATGGCTCTATGGCCATTTTGTGTGTGCATGTCCTTGCAGGTGCCTAGGCTCAAAAGGTTTCATTTTGCTCTGAGAAGTGAGATAGAAATGTTTTGCTAATCCAGGCAAAACCAATTTTCCTATAGCCTGAATGTCTGATCCTGCCTAATCTTGGAAGCCAAGCAGGGCTGAGCCTGGTTTAGTGTTGTGTAATATAAACATAATCATCATCTTGAAAATTTCCAACCAAAACTGCTTTGTTGATATGGACAAGGGAGTAGTGTGGGGTGTGTTGAGACACGACACTGTAAGTCCAGATCTTGTTCTCTTTTTTGAATCCACCTGCAAATCTCTCTCACAGGACTGCCCAACTCACCTTCCTTCAATGCAAATACAGAAGATCTCTAGAACACCAGAACAGTCTTCAGATCATGCTTGCCTTATCCCTGCAAACCTTCCTTGTCCTCTAGCTTCCTGTTCCTCTGCATTCCTCTCCCCAAAAATGCATTGCGTCGTGAGCTCCTGGGTTGGATATCCACTCCTGGCTTACCGCTCCCTTACTCTGGCCTTTTGGGAAGAACCTAAAAGAAATGATATGTACTTTCCTTCTCTTTAACTTCTTTTCAAATAACAAACCCTGCAATTCCCTCCACTTTCCCTGAAGCCTCATCACATTTTGTAGCCACACCATTCCTCCTCCTCTTCCTCTGTCCATGGTCTAGTTGCTACTTTATCAATAAAACTCTCTTCTGGGAAAGCTCTCACTGTCTCTGGCAGCCTGAATATCTTATATGGACACTCCACCGTGTTGATTCAATGATACCAGCAATGCTTGGTCGATGTGTCTGTTTTGGTTGAATGCTTGTTTCTGAGCCAGTTTTCCTGGGCAAGCAGAATGCAGCCTTGATCATACTGGAAGGAGCTTTCCTCACACATCATGGAGCAGTACCCACTCGTATCCTGCCATCGGTGCTCCAGAAGGGCTTATTCCAGAGACATGTTTAGCAATGTGTCTCCCAAGCAAGCATGGAAACAGAATAGCCTCTGTTACCAGTGGCCTCAGGCCTCTCTTGCTTTCTCTTGCACAAGACAGGTTACTCTTGCCATAGGGCATTCATGCTAAAGGCCAATACTGAGGTATGCGAACAAAAGCAAGCCCTATCTCAGGAAATTCAACAGCATTTCTCCATTTTCCAGAAACCTCTTATCTTCAGATGGCTGCACGATGTATTAAAGGTACAAGCCCATTTATGCTTATAGTGATCATGAAAGCCTTTGCAAAATTCATCAGCAGAGTCTGCCTTGGTGGTGGGGTAGTGGAATAGATTATTTAGCGCATGGGCAGCCCCCTTTTCTACTCACTGCCTAGCTGATTAATATTAGCACATTTTAAAAGTTTGTCAAGCGGAAATGAAATATTCCTTTTGTCTGAAGTCTATTATTCTAGTCTCTCTGAATGCTAAGATGCCTGAAAAAGACAGCTGCAATGCGCTGAGTGACACTGCAGGAAATGGAGATTTTCTTCTAGTCTTTCATGTTGGAGTTAGATCCCTGACTATATACATACACAATAAGCTACTTCCTTCTTTCAGTTAAGGCCTAGATCCTCTCTGATTGAAGTAACAAACCTATGTCTGGGCTGTACCACTTGGATCTTCAGCTGGGGGAGGTTGCATGTGATGTCATAATACTCCTCTATACCGCCCCCCCCCCCCCAAAAAAGAGGTATAGTGGGCCTGTTAGCATCTAATATTTCCTCAGTGATAACAATATTTTTTCCCTGTCATGGGCATACTGAAATTCCATGCTAATAAGCCAATCCTGTAGTCACATCTAGGAGGCAGGGTGTATGGGGGAAACAGGAGGTGGCAATGCAAATGGCAGTTTTAGAAGTACAAAATGAGGAATGTTTACTCTGTGCAACCTCTGTGGGCATTCCACTCCAGTTCCATTTAGAAATGCTGTTCCCTAAGATAACCTTCAACGTTTTCCTGAAGATTAAAGGCTACCTCTAGTATCAGAGTCACCTCGAATGCAAGTTCTTGGGAACCTGCCTGGGACCGTGCAGTTGTTCTGTTGTCCTGATTGCTTCTGGGCTTCCAGTGGGCCACTGGCTGGCCACTGTGAAAGCACAACACTGGGCTAGAATCATTGGCCTGATCCAGCAGAGCTCTTACATTTACATAGTGCTTATGAATTCAGCTTACCAGTCCCCCCATCCAGCCCACCAACTCTCTGTCAAAGGACAAAGCCTGTGGAGAATTCTTTGATCAACCATCGCAAGGTCAGGGTTTCAGCGCAAGCAAGCAAGCCACTCTTCCTAGCTCCGTCTTTCTACTGCAGCCTTCCATCACTAATTGGCAGGAAGGCAGAACCCTGAGAGAGGAATCCAAACCGTGCAGGAGGTCCTCCCTTCCCTGTGTAAAATGGATGACCACGAAGTGGTCAAAACGTGGCCAGTATATTTCTGAGTAGACATGCTAATGTTTGACCGTGGCCACTTTGCTCCAGGTATCCCTGGAATGTGGGCCTTTGAAGGCTTTCCAGAATGGAGTCTCATCCTTAGGATGGAAAAGCTTTGGCTTTTCCCTAACGCCTGCCCTCTAGAGAGGAGGGCAGGCTGCCTGAATCAACAGCAGTGTGAAGAGGACATTTCAGCAGCTGTAGGTTTTATGGAGGGTTTAGCAAAGCTCTCTTCCAACAAAACTACCAATGGTACAAAAGCCTGGTATCTCTACTGCTGACAGTTATTAGAGAACCGTTTGGGGAAGGCACAACTACAACGTGATAAAGCAGGTGCTAATGGCGGATTTTGTCTAGAACAGTCAAAATGTTAACTAATATAAAGATCGGTCTGTCAGAAATGGGCTGTGTTGCAACTCAAGATGAAAGGCACACATTCTGTTATGCAGTTACCTTGAATCATGGAAAAGAGGAAAGATCTTTGGACTAAATGTTGTTTCACTAAATGACTTCCCAAATTCCTCCAGCTTATAACATCTACATGTGGATAATGGTAAGTACCTAGAGTACTTCCTATTTGTTGCTGGTAAGCAGTTTGCAAAGGTATGTTTTTGTTTCTCGGCTTGTTGTTGGAGCATCTGAGTGGTAGAGCAGCTCAGAGATTTTCACAATGCACATCAGGGTCAGAATATGGAAGCTCTGTATTCCATGCCACAGCTTTCATAGGCCTGTGTTGCAGTTAGCATCCTAATTCAGTCCTGGAACTGTTGGCTGGCCTACAATGTGACAACCCCAAAGACAGCCACCTGCATCATACCAAAATGCAAAGGAATGTTTTGATACCCATACTGTATTTTTATAAGAAGGAAATGGATCTGCTGAAAGAGTGCAAAAATAAAACCAGATTTTCTCTTTATTTTATCTATAAAAATATAGATTTTGGCATGATATAAACAACAACAACAACTGTATTTGGAAGTATAATTTTTGCTAAGCTTTAGCCTCAAAACTATTTTGGTAGCTATGAAGCATCTGATGAAAGATCCTCCTTTAGATTAATCCAGTGGCAATAATAAGTTAAAGCAGGGCCTGTATTAACAGGAAGGCACTGAAACGTTCCATTCCCAGGATAGCGTACTTAAAATAAAAGGAACCTTTTAATAAAAGGAGTGTGTTACCTTTTGGACAATGTCAATAGTAAAAATACAAAGTGAAACAACCCAGCAGTTCCTCAGCAAAGCTGCAACCTGTTCAATGGCACTGCCATTTCTGAATTTCCCCAGATTCAGCTTGAGTCTTACGTATTACATTTTATTTTGTTCAGATGGATGTGTGCATTCAGCTTATTTCCTGTTCTTTGCAGGAAGGATATCTGTAATCCAGTAGAGAAACAGAGAAGAGATTGTCTTGGCATGATCTGCAAAGGAGAAAATGAATTCTTCATGAAACGTCAACAAGATAGCTTTCAGTAAACCCATTCCTCATGATAAAACTAAAAATCTCAAATATACATCTGCTTCTATTTTACTGTTAAATATTATGTTAGGGAAAACACCTGTGTCCTAGAGTTACAGACAAGAGAAAACCACAAGGTTTCTAAATCATAAAACCAATAGTTACAGCTATTACATGAGTTGCTTCAAGTAGGAATGACTCTAAACTTTTATTATATAAGAAGGATAAAAGGTAGATAAGGAAATGAGTCGCTTTAGATAAGAGCCAGTTTCAGGGAAAGGCAATGTGGTTTTCTTTTGGATTACAAGTTCTTAACCATTGGCCAAGCTGGCTAGGGCTCATAGGAGTTGTACTCTAAAACATTTTGGAGGGCACCAGGCCCTAGTTAGATTCTTAGTCATTCCTGTCTTGATCAAGCAGTTATTCTTATTAGCCTTCCTGCTCTTCCTCTTTTCTCCTCACTTTAATCCTCCTCTCCTCACTTTAATTTCTGCTGTCCATCTTGTCTTTTTTATCCTGTTGTCTGGACCATGTATGATCTATTTGCCTCTTCAGTGACTCTTTTCCAGTCACTCTCCTTTTTTATTTGACTTTTAAGTCTCTCTGTGCTCCAGTCTCTTATTTCCAATCCTTATTTCTTCCTGTGTATCTTTTTTAAACTGGGGTGAACCACTCTGGCTCTGCTTGCTGTCCTACAGTACCTCCACACAGAGATTTTCTTGGATGAAATTTTGTGCTCCTAAGCTTGCGGTTCTCATGACTCAACAGGCATCACACGGCAGTTGCGGGGAAGACGGCTGCAGCCCCCACGTGGACGGCTCCGGCATTCTGCTGTAAGCCACTCGACGGTTTCTGCGACAAGTGAAAGCAGCTACACCATCTGCCTGTGGTTTATTGTGATGTGCAGACCAGAAACTTTGGCTTGTCTCTTCCCAGACAAACCAGAGCCATAACCCAAAACTAAATCATGGCTTACAACTCTGTCTAGGAGTGAGACATGCCAGAAATGTTTTACCAGGTGCCTCACTGTGCCCAATTTCTAAAAGACCCAAATGCGCACAACTGAGTCACTATATCACCACCTTAGCTCACTCATCATAACCTAAAATTCTTTAGAATTATGACTTTCTTTAAGGTATAAACATGGTATCTTTCACCTACCTCCAAATTAGGGGCACTTTAAATCCCCCTTCACAGTGATGTTCCCAAGTTTGACATCCCAAGAACCCTAAAGCCAATATTTAACAACAGTATATAGCCTCTAATAATAGTTTTTTTAATGCTTCAGGATTTTCTACCATGCCTACCACTGTTGTGCAATTACACTTTTATACCTTCTTCCATTTAATTCCCTTTTCTTTGAATACTGATTCTTTTTATTAATTTTATTGTATATGGAGAATCCAGATTGTGCATTGCAGGTGAAAGGCAAGTATAAGGTCTACTGGCCTGCAGAATTCAGAGACAAGGAGAGGAAATTCATAAAGGGCAATTCTGAAGTTTTTTTTTTTTTTCATTAAGCCTGTCAGAAGACATTTTTAGCTCTTTAGTGGGTGAAATTTCCTAGGCAACAAGAAAGAAGGCTATTTTTGACTTGATGCTTGACAACAAGAAAGAGAATGTGAACAAGCAGACTTAGGAGAAGAGGAAAGCCCTGGAGTTCACAGGCTAGAAGAAGAATGACTCTTTAAAAAACCTAATTTAATCTTCAGATTAGGGATGTCTTTGTAGCTCAATATACACGACTCTACCATTCCCCTGTTCAGCCAACCTCAGAGCCTCATGGGAAATGCAGAAGCCTCACATATCATGTTTTCCAGATGTTCTGAAACACCCATGATGGAACTGCCAAGTGGGAGACCTTTACAACCAGTAAAGTCACAGGGAGGGCAGGTTTGCACAGCGCACTAAGCCATTAGTCCAGTGACGGAGGCTTTGCATGGGAGTACCCAGCACAGGCTGCCTGGTTTCATTTGAGTATGAACAGAAGCAGCTGGTCATTTTTTAAAGCTCTGATAGAAGAACAAAACCCTCAGGAATGAAAGCGTGGGCATCTGTGGTATAAATAAGAAGAGGATCCCGCCGCCCCGCCTCCCATCACTCCATCTAGTCATGTTTTAAGGGCTTAAACGGACTCATAAAGCAATGGCAGTGATGCGTTTTAGCTTCCATATCCAATGGGTCCCGAAAGCAATATCAATTCTTCATGACATCAGCCTAGTGGGATACTAAATTTCCATAAATGTACATTATAGGAGCATGGTGTGCTGCTAACCAGTCACAGGAGTTGGCACATAGCAGGGCAAGCCTCTGGAGCTGCTGCAAGTGAGAAACAGACTCCTTAGTGCATCAGCAAATAGAACCCTGCTGTGAAGTGCTGTCACCTTCTTGGGATGAGGGCTATTTTCACACAATACACCTTTTCCACACTCTGTCTCATTATTACATGGTTAGTGTTGCTAGAGATGCTGATGTCTGCAGCACTGATGATAACACCAAGCCCCAGAATAAAATCTTTGCCCAGAATAGAATCAACATATATGCTTTGCCATGGACTGCCTTCCTTCCAAAGGCATCTTAGCAAGGAAATGTGTCTAGATGGCCAGAAAGCCACTGAAGGCTTGCCATTTCATTGCCCAGGACAGCCTGTAAGCAGTACTATGAGTGCAAGCAGCCTCCATCCTTGCTGCCACTTGTGGCACAGAGAGGAGAAGTCTCTGGAATGTCTGGACAAATGAAGGAAGGCCTTGGAAATGGCTTCCAGCTATGCTGCACCAGGTTGCGCCCAGGAACATGGCTGTGTATGTACAGTAGCATCCTTGTGTGGGCTTACACAACTGGTTGATAATCAGCACTGTGACTGCATGCTGAATATGGGGCAGGAAGGCTACAGTATGAAATCTTATCACCGGTGAAGTTCACTGGGCAAGTTGCTACCGCTGAGGCTGACCTAACTTACAGGACTGGGTTGAGAGCAGAATGGGTGTCTCAAGCACATTGCTCTGAGCTCCTAGTAGAAGAGTTGGAGACAGCACAGTTTAATCGTTCTAGGAGACACCCTACACCCAGTTCCAGTGTATTTCAGTGAAGTCTTCAGGTCCTGACTAGAATTTTTCCAAGTTTCCTCTAAGTGAAGTCTTCCTAATCAATGTTAAAAAAAATCTGGATGTTTAAAAGAAGTCTCATTTTGCTTGCCTATTTTCTCTGCCCCTTCCACCAGTGAAATATTTCCACCAACAATGTGATTTGACATGAAATGATCTGAGAGGTGAGAAGAATGGTAGACCACTGTTTAAGAGTGAGGAGTACATAGCTAACCTTGGTTTACAGGAAAAAATGCACCTTATCAGAAATAAATTATAACCATGTCTTATCTCTTTTAAACATGCAAATGAAAATAAACCGTACAACCTCTAAGTGCCAACTTCATCTCCCAGTTTTAGAACTATTAGATTGGCATGAAGTTAAAAACAGCCGAAACATATAAGCAGGAGATAGCATTACTTTGTAGACTGTTTTGCTACTCTATTAAGCCTAAAAGAGTAAAAGCAATCTCTTGTACATTTATGTACGCTTTCCTGGGAAAAACTCCCACTGAACTATACAGGATTTATCTCTGAGTAGATGTGCACAGGATTGCACTGTCAGTGCCATTAGTTTGTCACTAAGGCCACATCCAAGGGTGTAATTGGCCGAGAAAAGTAACAAGCAAGCCTTGCCTGCTGCTAGGTGCTATCCTCAATCCTGAGGCAATTTATTTGTGTAGTCAACCTACTATTTTTAGAGATGCAGACGATAACACAGAGCATATTTATAAGGATACTGTGATAATCTATGGCTTCATTCATGTAGCCGTTTTGGCTAGTGGAGCAAAATCCACAGGGACTCCTTTCTTTCTTTCCTTCATTCATAAATATGAAAGAGAAATAAATGACTTTTCTTTCCAAGGAAACAGGTTGCACGAAACAAGAAAACAAAGCCAAGAAAACCACAAATAGCATATTTGGAACTACCTCCATGCCACATTATTAGGGTTATTGTAGAAGATACATTGTAACAGATCCCACACTAATGATTGCCGGAATAACTTGCTCCCGGAATAAACGTGTGGTATGGCAGGCTTCAGCTTTATTAGCTCCCTCTTGATCGTTCAGGTTTGGCCAGCACTTCTAAAGATCAGCAGAAAGACAAAATTGTGGCCTTCAAAGGGAAACAGAGGATAGAGAAGCTCTAAAGCTGCACTCCAAAGCCCAACTGTCTGTGACTAAGACCCTAGTTGCTAATGAGCACACCCTGAACCACAGGGGAGCCACCTATGTATCTGGAGATTGCACATGGTTGCAGCCTATGTGCTGCATGCCCACGGATGTGGATGAGATCAAGATTCCTCTCCCACCTCATTAGCTCTTCTAAAAGCCCTTGCTTTGACTGGGCAGGAAAGACCTGTACTGCAATTGGTGTTATTTATATATACAGAGTGGCTGCATGCAGACTGAACCACGGAGTAGACATGGAGAGACTTGCACTCCTCACTTGTGAGCATGTAAGATATTCACCCTTTCTTCTGAGTGATTCACTCATCATGCTCCCTACTAGAAATGGGTAAAAATAGAACTTGAGAGGTGGGGGCAGTTTTTTTTAATTATCTCAACACCACTCATTTTTGCTTCTGACTCCACCCACCACCTGTGTGTGGATCCCAAGAGTTTCCATGAAACGAATTTGGCCCTTGGCTCATCCACCCTGCCCAAAATCTGAAATCTTAAAATTCAGATTTAGGTACTTGATTGATTTAATTTCTACATCACCCAATGGCTGAAGTTCCATTACTCAAAAACACAGATAAGGGGCCAGTTAGAACTACCTGAGGTAATACACATGTAGAGAGGACGTGTCAACAGTGAAGACTATTACTGTTGCACCAAGGTTTCACCAACAAGACACCGGAATGAAATTTGACTTTCAGTTTGTTTTTCTGAGGAGACACATCCAAGTTCACCTGCATTTTCATGCTTTGGAGTGGAGGTGAGGATCCTCCAGCCCATGAGTCAAATCTGGCCCTTTGGGTTCTCCTGGCAGCCCACAGCCCTTCTCCAGGCCCCTTCCCCCCATCCAACAATTAGAGCTTTTGTGTAGGATTCTTCCCTATTCTAAAATGTTTGGAGTACCAAGGTACTGCCAATAAGAACTTCACACTACAACATACTGGAAGCATTTGAATTCTGGCTCCATTCGCCACTGGAATGCACCCGCTGAGTGATTCATCAAAAACTGAATTTGACCCTTGGGTAAAAGAGATTCCCCGATAAGCACGATCACTTCAATGATTGTTTTGAGCGAAATTAAGTTTCAAAGCTGCCTATTTCCATGTCATCATACCACCAGCTAGGTCCATGCCCTGAACTGGCCCAAGCCCTGACTGCCCCAGTCGTGCTGATGTCTAACTCCCGCAGAGCCACTGCAGTGGTTAGTTCTGACCTAGGCACACCAGCGGTTCGACTAAGCACAAGGCAGTTTTCTTGGTTCCTGTGAAAAGTGATCTAGTTTCTGCTCAGAATGGAGAAATAATTCAGTGCACATGGGACTGACCACAGAATTGCCCATGCAGAGAATGTCATGAAATACACATCTGGAAAGGAAGGGGCTTTTCTACTATCCAGCATTTCATACATGTCAGGAGGGACACGTGCCCCTGCAACTCAGACTCTCACTGCTTGAGCACCCTCTTCCCTGCTATTACATATTAGTCCACACAATATTCACTCAGGCTGCATTAAGTCTGTTCTGCATAGGTTTTGAAAGAGAATGGCCACACTGATTTCCTATATGGGGGTGGTGGTGGGGAAACAAAGTCAAAAGCATAGCATGTTAACTGCGGAATCTCATTCTGTGGATCTGACATTTCTCATGGGTCTAACCCGATGGCATTTTGGTCCTGTATGATGCTGTGAATCAAGTATAGCTGTGCTAGCAACACAAACTGTGGCAGTGGTGGTGTTCTTCCCAAGCAAGAGCAAGTGGAATGCATGAGGTGACAGGGCAATGCCCTCTGGACACACAGCATGTAACCTTGTGTGATGCATTGTACAAATGGAAACACTCTGCTGGACTTCTCTTCTCTTAGCCCATGTAAGGATCCTGCCCTAACGGATAAAAAGCCCTTCTGCTCATGGAAGTGCATTACTGGATTGAATCTTATCTATAAAATATACAGAACAAATATGTGGAAACTAATTTTGCTTTTCCTGTACAGGGAAAATCTTCATCCTGTAGCACAAACAGAACATTATCAGCACGGTTATGTGTACTAAGCATACCTGGAGGCATCATGGACTGCACATGAAACTCTTCCATAGCATCTTTTAGTCTTTTGATGTCCTGCAGAAGAACAAGGGCTTTCATCTGATGCAGAAGAGTGACATCCGAGGAAGACATGGTGTGAGATTCAAGACTCTGCAGAATCTCATGAATGCTTTCTAAACTCACAGTTGACTCTGCACATTTTGATCTCTCTAAAGAAAGAAAAAAAGGCATGATCATTTAGAAATGTTCTTCTTCCTTAAAGTATACACCATCACTGTTCAATGCGTGTCTTATTTCGATTTCTAAATTTAAAGCGGATGCCATGAAACATGGATAGGTATAATTAAAATAAATGATATGCTGAATTTACCGTATCTGAGAAGTAAGAAAAGGGATAGAGCCACAGAAAAATGCTGCTTTCTTGAGTGTGTTTGACACAGCAGGCCTGCTCAATCTGCATCAAGACGACAAGGTCGCATTTACACTCCAAGTCATCCTTCCCCAACCTGGTACCTTCCAGCTGTTTTGAGCTACAGTGCTCAACACAGCTGACCACCAGCCATACTTGCTGGGGCTGATGGAAATTGAAGTCCAAAATACCCAAAGGCCAGGGAAGGCTGCTTGGGATAAACCTGGACTGAGTACAAAATAGGAAGATGTAGATGACTGTGGCTTCTACACACATACACATGCACGCACGCACAACCCCGTGATTTACTTGAAAGCTGAAAAATTTTGGAAAAATGCCAGCTTAGCACTTGATGCCTCAATCATTTAAGCGGTAAACAAACGCTCAAGAATGAGCCCAGAGCGACAGTGTTACATTGTGTCATTAGACCCAAAATATGGATGGCAAACACTAATGTTTACATATACAGATATAAAGATACAAAAAAGGGACAGAGAGCCTGTCAGAAATCTGTGGGAAATTTGGAAGGAAAGTCAGTAAGAGCACTGAGGTGCTAGTTGTGCTAATTCTAGTAATGCTGCTCCCTAGGTATTCCTGTTGACATAGCAGAAGCCAACTGGAAAGAGCGCTTAATTTAGCCATACCTGGTTATCATCTTCCGATTTATATTCTGAGAGTATCTCAGGAAACACATACGCAAAGGTAATATTGCCTTGCTAAATTTATCGATCAGGTTTGCATGGCATGCTAACCTCCCATGGATATCTACCCATGAGGGGTTGTTGTGTCATCCAGACTCAGCACAGCAATTTTACTGTGACTCGCTGGGATTGGCTACAGAGCCACTCAGTGAGAGTGGGGAAAATGCTCTCTCTTATGGCACGGCCAGAAAGGGCACTTCCAGTTATGTCCAACACTTACACTTTGGAGTAACTGTACTTCTTTGCCACTTTTTTCCCTTTTTGGTCCCTGAAAATTGTACAAATGTGTTCACATTTTTAATCATTGTTTTGCTCAATCTTTCAATAAGAGGTTGTGCTTTCGCTGTTGGAGAAGTGTATTCTTGCCTGTTTCTGCTGTCAAGGGACTGCCCAAGTAGACTAGGGAACGTACAAGAAGGCAATGCTTCATACAGGCTAATCTTGACTAGGTCCCTGAGAAATATAACACTAAGAGAGAAGGAAGAACTCATTTGTACCATAGAAAAGCTCCAAATATGAGGAAAATAATAAAAGGAAGTGAGTATGATGTCTCTCACTTACGAATCAAGTCCTCTTGATTTGAGAGTCCTCAATGCCCTCCATCTATTCAACACTTTCCCAATGATGCAGTTGGTTCAGAAAGGGAAGAGATCATCTCTTCACAGCTCCTTCCTGAAGTACTTACAGCTGCAGCTACTATGGCTTCCTGACAGTTCTAAACAAACCAAGAAACAAAAGGCAAAACCCCGAGGAGGTAGTCGCATGGGACCAAGTGAAAGGTGGCCCGTTAGGGTGTGTGCATGGAAGCACTACTGCGGGCGGCGCTCCATTTGCTGTTACACCATTTCCAAGTACTTAAAAAAGGGTCAGGAATATTTGCACAATTTGGGAGGACTGGGAAATATACTCTGATTTAACAGGTGAGAAGTAAATGGAGGTGAAATTAGCACACCTGTATTAACTGTTTCACCATGACAGCCAGTAAGGTGAAAGCCAGTGTGGTGTGGTGGTTAAGAGCCTGGGACTGGGACTCAGATGATCTGGGGTCTAGTCCCCACTCAGCCATGGAGCCAACTGGGTGACTTTGGGCCTGTCACAGACTCTCAGCCCAACCTACCTCACAGGGTTGTTGTTGTGGGGAGAAGATGGAGGAGGAGAATGATGTAAGCTGCCTTGAGCCCTTTCTAGGAAAAAGGCAGGACATAAATAGAAAAATAAATAAATAAATTATTACATGTGTGTGAATTTCCAGTCCACTGACTTCCCAGTCTTTAAAGTGGCATAGACTTCTCCATTTACTTCCTATATGTTACTTTGAACACATTTATCTTGCATTTTCTTCCTAGTCATTCCATTTGTGTACAATTCTCTTCCATTTACTTCCCTTTCCCCATGAAGGAGAACGCTCTTGTCAGTTCTGAAATCGTCTCATCAGGATTTTTAAAAAAGCTTATAGGGAGGCAGAATGGGAAAATCAAATGGGTTCCAGCACCTACTCCTCCCCATGTGGCCCCATTCATTAAGCTGCCTTTTAAGGGTTTGCTTTAGAGCTTTCAGGGAACCAAAGGAATCACACCAGTGAGTGCTCTCAAAATGAGCTGCCTCTCCTTTCTGGAGCAGCTGAAGAGTTTGGGAATTGCTGGAAAGGTGGTTGAAAAGGTGGAGGACACTGAGCATTGTCAGTTTAACACTTAAGGATCACATTGCCAAGGAGAAGATACTGCCCTCCCTTTGACTCCCTGACTCCATTTTTGGTGCTTCCCTCCCTTTGACTCCCTGACCCCATTTTTGGTGCTTCCGACTTGCACTAATGGTTCCTGCCTTCCTTTCCTTTATTATTTCTTGCTTGGATCTTCTTCACAACTGCATGCAAAACAACCATCAGGAAGGCTAATCTGCCTGCTCTACTTCTGTGCTCCCTTTGACAACTGAAATGTGCGAGGAAATTGACCATACAATGCTACGTATCTCTGACAGCCAAGGAACATACTGGGACACTTGTAAAAGACTGACAAAAACAACGATGAAAGACAACCCCCATTTGTGCATTTGTGAAACTCTGAGGGGGGCAGGAACCGGTGGCGAACAGAGAGACAAGATGAGTTCTGCTGCGAAGTCCCTTGGGATAGATGCCTGAGCTGCCTGCGGGGCGAGTGGAAGTGAAACCTGATCATCTGGTGGGAGTACTGTGAGTTGTTCACAGAATAACCCATACTGTGTGCCTTACTCACAGGGTGGCTGAGCCCACTGACAGCCTGAAAGGGGGCACTAAAACTGAAGGAGAAAGCTCACTGGGCTGGCAAGCTTTTTAAAGACAAACCTGCAAACTGTTTTTGAAATTGTTTGTTTGCAAAACAAGTAGAGGGGCCACATCCCCTAGCAAATCTGTATCAACCCTACTTCTGGCTACAAGCCAAGGGATGGCGTAGCATTCCCTGCAAACCTGCCCACTGTTTCATTGCTTTCGGGTATTGTTTACTCTTACTTTTTAATTCATTAAAAATAGCAACCATTTTCGCTAAAAAGTTTTAGGAGAAAAATATTCTGATAAGGTGTTTAGGATCTGTCCCAGATTCAGTTTGAGAAAATAAAGGGTCAGTATTCAGTACAGCCAGTTTAACACCTACAAATGTCTATAAATGTGTGTATAAATAGAATACTTTCACCTCCTTCTTAGAACCAATTCAAACAAATGTTACTGAAGTGATCTCTTTCAACCCCAAATACATGGGCCGAATGAACAGGAGGCTGAGAGTGTGCAGTGGGCCACAATGAAAATCAGGAGAGAGTTTGCCATAGCATGCAAGGACCAAACAGGATGGCTTCAGAAGTACAGCAAAGTCTTCAGATGTCCCTGCTGACTCAAGAGTCAAAAACAGTTTGCCCTGTGGAGCAGCCTGGTTTGGATGTCATACAGCCACCACTGTGACTATCAATTGGGCCATTTGTGCAAAAGCATCCGTCTGAAATCATATCAAGCCATATTCTGGGGTTCTGAGTCATCACTTGAGTCTTTCTTGGCACAAAGAAAAACAGCAAATTTCTACCTTAAGTACACCAGTTTGCAAAGAAAAAAAGGGCAAGTCAGCTTTGGTACATGTACTCAGAAAAAAAATCCATTAAAATCAATGAAGTTCTATACTGGTAGCATGATCCACTCGGGATGCAATTCTATTTCTATCTGTGTGCACCACTGAACGTAGTGGGGACTTACTTCCACATAAATATGCGCAGGGTTTTGTCAAGAAACTACTCTGAAAATAGTTATGTGCAGAATCCATCTGTCTATTGAAACATGTGTTTGTTTCAAGAGCAGGCCACCATACAGATAGATTGTTTCCATTTGCTGCTACAAAGACCTTGTTACTAAGAAACAGTGGAGCAGCATTTTCATCCTTGGGTCAAAAATGCTATTCTTCCTTAAATTCAGGCTAAAAAAAAGAGAAGTATCTTTTAATTTCCTTCCTTCCATCCATCCATCCATCCATCCTTCTTTCCTCTGCTACAAGGTACTAATGAAACGAGAAAATGCACCTACTGTCAGAGAAATAGATTTCTTGTGTGGCTTGCAAAAAGTCCAGAATATCGTCTACTTTTTTATCTGCATCTTCAAAGTCTGTTCCTCCCTCCTTCTCAGGGTTATATGTAAAATCTATAGCAGTTGGTTTTGTCAGCAAGCCAGCTGCTCTCATCTTTTCTTTGTGTCGCTTCTTTTTCAGTTTCCTCTTTTTGTTTCGACTTAGGTTTGGGCTGTCTGTGTGCCACAGCTGTAAGTTATCTTCAATCAGATTTTCATGCTTTCCACATTCTGCTTGGCCTTCATGTAAATGATCAGAGGTTTGCAAAACACTCTTTCGTTTCTTCCTTCGAATGCGTTTTCTCTGGGGCTGTCCTTGATCATTCTCCTCTGGAGGTTTAAAAAAAACAAAACATGCCAAGTTGAAAATAAAATAGCAGGTAAAAAGCTGTTTTGACTCCGCTTGATAGAAATGTCCCTTTCTCTCATTACAGGATGTTTACAGAGGTAGAAGCATTTGGTGTGGCTATAAGATAGTGATTCATGCATTCAGCAAAATCAGTGTACATAATGTTTTACGGAGAAAAATGAGCAAAAAAGGCAAGTCACCAACACAGCTCATGTTTCTGTGGCAGAGACACAAAGGGGTGGGAAGGAGGAAGGCAAGCAAGTAGAACAAGAGGGAAGTACATACTTAGGAGCAAGCTCAAGCAGGATCTCCATGGGGGCTAAAGGGTCAGCCATACAACACAGAAAAATGAAGGATGGATTTGAAAGTAGCATCCATGTCACTCTCCTCCATCTTTATTCACTAGCTCACCTAATTTGCATGAAGGAAGCCCCAGTTTCATAACAGCTGGAATGCGTCCCCTAACAGGTGATGACAGTGACCCATGCCCGAGACCTTGGAGAGTCACTGCCAATCAGATTAGACAATACTGAGCTAGGGGGACCAATGGTAGGATCGCATCTTGTCAGGATTTGAAGCAGCTTAAGGGCTCTATCTGCTGGCTGAGCACCAGAATAGCAGCCTTGGTAGTTGTAGGATTATGCCATCAATCTACTCCAGCTGCCAGGGCCCTCATGAGCCCTACCTGGGAGTCCTGAAGAAAGAGCCATAGAAGAACTAGCTCTTCTTTCCAGAAGCCATAGAAGAACTAGCTCTTCTCTCCAGAAGCTGCCTCAGCAATAAAGGTTTCCAGACTTACTGCAATGTTCCTTGCTTGTCATGACCTGATTTCTTGGACCTGCCCTGATCTTCTGTTCCTGGACCACACCTGGTTTCCTGGCCCTTGCTTTGCTTCTGCTCCAGCCCTCAGATACCTTATCCTGTTTTCATTGCTTCTTCGGTTTCTTGACCCCTGGCTTGCTTGACCATGCTTTTGCCTCTTGGACTGGACTATTTTGCTCTTCTATTCCTGCCACTGACCTTGGATTGCTGAATAAAGACTTGGATTTGTTGGGATTGGCCTTCGGCATAGTTGCCTGGATCCTGGTGCCCAAGCCCTGAACACTGGCAGGCCTCTTCCAAGGCAGCTTGCTAAGGTCCTAAACCCAGCTCTTTTCTGGTGAGATATGCTGCACTTTCCTTTGATATGGTATACATGAGGTCCCTAAGTCAGGCAGAATCTGATTTTAATGCTAGAAATACACACTGTGAGACAAATGCTGGGCAGCATGTTTGCTTCACCACACTAAATGGAGAGAACAGAAGTGCTGGTTAACTCATTCTCTTATGAAAATGTTTTCTCCCAACTGTTCTAAATCCAATTATTCCCCAGTCAGAAGTATTTGCATCCCACCTCCTGCTTGATGAATCTCCTGTAGTAACGCTTCCTGATATATTGTACTATTCCCTCCTAAATGGACCCACTGTTTTATATACCAAAACATACAGGAAACAGAAAGCTGTGGTAAGCAACACCAGTAATGCACTTAAGAACAAGGAAAGTAAGCAAACCCCTGACAAAAAAAAGGATTGTGATTGGATTCACATAGCATGATAACCCACACTCAAGGTTGAGTATAGGTTGAGTTGGGGTTGTTGTTGTGCTGTGTGAATGCAGATGCATTAACAAACCATGGTTTGTTAACCAAAAATGACCCACAGTTAACCCAACCACAAACCCAAGGGTTCTTTCCTTGAGTTGTTCATGGTTAAAAAATCACGGTAGGTTAGTGTATCACAACACAACAACCTACATTTCAAGAAGAACCCACACTAAATCCATACTTACCCTCAAGTGTCAGTTGTCATGTTGTGTGAGCCCAGGCACCAATCTGACTATGCGACCACCAAGTGTCATGAAAACCCGGAGACAGTGGATTACATGCAGGTTAAACAACCCTGGCATAATCCTTAAGCAGTTCATGACTAAAGTGAGAATTGTTTCACCATGGCACTTGCTTGTTTTGCATAAGTGGAGGTTGCATATTCAAATAGTGGCAGCATATGGCTCAGTCTCACCTTGGGTTAAGTAATGCCCAATGGATTGTTGAGTCATGCAAATACCACTACTGTCTCATTCTCACCATTTAGAAAAGTATATTAGAGAGGATTCCACATCAAAATACGCTATGATACAATTCGATTTATCCTTAGTTGATCTTTTCTCTGACAGGCATCATGTTCTAGTATTAGTTCACATTCTGAGCCCTGCTGGATTCAAGCAGTCCATCTACTCCAATATCTACCACAACCATCTATGTAGATGTCTCTGAGATGCCCACAAGCAGTCCTGAAAGCACCAGCTTTCTCCCAGTCTGTTCCAGAATGGCTCGTATCATGGCCTCAGAATCTGAAAGCTCCATACATCATTCACAACTGACAGTCATCAATAAACTTTAAAACTGATATACCACCGCAACGATAAGCACACTCTTCGCATTAAATGGAACTGGTTGCTCATCTCGGTATTGGCTGTGATACTGCTTTCTTACTTCTCCAGTAAAATCTCAGAACACATGGTCCACCTGGACTCAGAATTAAGTCCATTTAGGTAAGAACCAGTCTCTGCTCCCAAAGCCTGAACTGTGAAGAAACCCCTGACCCATAACTGCAACTCAGATATGCTACTTCAGAAGGCACTTCTGCCTGTCAATGCCACAGAAACTCTGCCAAATTCCATGCTAATAGACAAATACTTTTATTTATGCTTTAAATGTCTTCTTTTCTTAATTAATAGTAATTCTTTTTTCTGGCCTAGCTAATTCTTCTGGCCTAGTAATTCTTTTTTCTGGCCTCTCATAAATCTCAGGGGCTCCTGTATTACT
The DNA here is from genome assembly GCF_004798865.1 of Varanus komodoensis. NCBI lineage: Eukaryota > Metazoa > Chordata > Lepidosauria > Squamata > Varanidae > Varanus > Varanus komodoensis. The sequence continues at coordinate 36,858,779 of NW_025335269.1, forward strand.
TGTTATTTCAACCTTTCACTTCATAAATCAAAGTTACTTAACATACAACTTCACAAGATTGATTTAAACATTAAAGAAAAACCTGTGGAGACCACCAAAGTGTTGCGCTCTGTGGTGGAACACCACATAAACACTGGCAGCTGTGTAACGCCACACTCACCCCAAAGAGGAACAACTCTTCCGGCTTTAAGGGTCTTTGCATCTCAAACATTCAAGGCTCTCTGGCAATTGTTAAGCCAGATCTTTCTTGAAATCAGGCCATTTGTGTCTATGGTTTACTGGCAGAAATATTTGTTTAAAAACAGAGAGCAAATTTTTATTCAATTGCACTGTGTAGCAGTGAACCAACACCCACCTTCTAGTATTCTAGCTGAATGGCTGTAAAGGGCAATCGGCTCTGTTGTTAGGAGGAGCCATATGCAACGACAGTAGAAATATCCAAGTGTGGAAAATGGCAGGGGAAGTGGGCATCCTTAAGCAAAGGACCATGAGAATCAATGGATGACTGGGAATTCTGTGGGCCGCCACTTGTCATTCCTTTATGATAGGTCTGTAGCAAAGGCCAAGGGAGCCTTATAGCTAATGGGGCATGATAAAAATCAAGTAGACAAATAAATGACAACATGCATCATATATACATGGGTGGCATAACAGAATTATACTACAGTACACCCAGTGTTGTCTAGCGGTTAGAGTTTGGGGTAGGATTTGAAGTCATGACATCATGAAGCTCACTTTTAAGTTAGTCATAATGATCTCTGTGTAATTAACATCACAAAGGACAAAATGGGGACGTGATGACCACTTTCAGCCCCCCCCCCCCCACACACTTCCTGGAAAACTCAGTCAAGAAAGTTATAATGCCAAGCCATGCTCTCACACCCCTGCTCATCTATCAACTGGAAAATTATATGGTTACTGTGAGGCTGTTCCAGCCACCTGCTGAGGTCTCCAACCTTTTGGACTTGTAGGCACATATGGGAATTTGAGAAACTGCTGTGGGCACCACCACAAATACCTAATAAGCAGATTATTGCTTTGTCATCTACCTGTTGAGTCCATGGATCTTAGGCTACATCTTATTCAATGAAACTTTTGCTTGATTTCTGTTAGACACTGCAAGGTCTCTTTGAAAAAGAATGCTATTGTTCAGTTACTTGCTGGTGATATAACACAGCTAATAGTTGTTTAATATGTATGTTTCAGTAATGTCCAGTAGTTGCTTCTTTCAGAAAAATTTTGTATTCATTTTGTAATATTATGGAGGTCCATGTGCTTTTCAATTATTTATTTAGGTATTTATTTAGGCTTCAATAGTTGTTGAAGCCTAAACACAATTGCTAGAAACCTGTATTTATTTCACGCAATCATTTTTCATATATTAGAAGAACAGGAATAATACATTTCAAGTGCCCATAGGAACCACATTAGGACTCCTTTGTGGACCCAGCAGACATAATATTGGGAACCCCTGTGCTAAGGCAATACCATCAGAACAAAATAATGTCCAAGAGTATATGACGTTTTAAATGCTTCATTACTTGTTTGCTACCTTCTCTGTAACTCCTTCTCAGTCTTTATAATAAAAAGATAAGGACAGCAAATTCATTTTTGCTACTTCCCTTTTCTTGAGCTTTGTTACCACTGATGTACTCTCTCTCCTTTAATACCAGCATCAGACCTTCAGTTCCTCCTTAGCTGACAGATGAGTGACTCACTGCAGAGCAGTTGTGATACTTTCTATGAAGGAGGAGGAATAAAAATACATTTGCAATTCAACACTGCAGCACAGCAAAGACCAAAATAATTTGCGCTATGTAGCTACATTCAAGAGTGTGTCAAATACATGAGGTTTTGAAATAACCATTTTAAGAGTGTATAGGCATTAAAATCTTGTAAGTATCAGACTGTAAAATGCAAAAAGACTGAAATCTCTTGTCTAAATTGGCACACGTTGACTTGTAATGGTGAGATGGAAGGGGGAACAGGGTATCAGTACAGATGCAAGGTACACCCCAGTGTGTATCAGCCAGAGCCCTAACAGCTTATAGGCACAGTCTACACATTTAATAAAGATACGAATAGTAGAATATCATTTTTTCAGCATAAGGAAGGTGCCCATATGCAGTACCCTGCCAAGTGGAACAGGTACCTTTCCTCATGCTGCCACTGACCATGGCTTTGGCCCTTTTGATCAAGTATGTGTTTGTGTGAAGAGAACAGAAAAGGGCATTTGCAAAAGCCAACATCCCTTCCAGGATTTATCATCATGCACATCTTTGCTCATATCATGCTTCCCTTTCCATCACACCAAGGGCCACCAAAAATACATGGAACAGAAGCAGAAGGAAATAGCAGCTCTTTTCCTGCACAAGTTTTAGAGTAGTCTTCCCTAACCTAGTTGTTTGAGCATAACTCCCAGGATTCCTGTTGCTGGCTGGGGCTGATGGAAATTCTGGCACAAAACATCTAAATGGCACCAAATTGAGGGAATTTGCTCTAGTGACATCAGCAAGAATAAGATGCTATTTGTGCCAATTTCCACCAGGGAGAATGTCCTCCAGCAGGGGGATCTCTGATGCCTCTTCAGAGAGTGCCCAGGGATGCTCATGCATCCCCAGTGAACACTGCCCCCCCTTTGTTGCTCACCATATAAACAGTTTTAATGCAGCCACATTTCTGTTTCTGTGACATCAGAAAGATCTGGGCATACTATTAAGGAGTTATATAATAAATAAATAAGCAAGCAAGCTTCTTAAAGGAACAGTCGTGGTTAGTACATCTGGCCTATAAGGCAAATACACCTAAATGACATTTTTGCTTTTTTATTAGGCAATTTACTCATCTATACAACTATCAAGGGACTGCAGATGGTGCAGTGGTTTAAACCGCTGTGCTGCTGGGCTGGTTGATCGAAAGGTCGCTGGTTCGAATCTGCACAATGGTGTGAGTTCCCGTTACTCCGTCCCAGCTCCTGCCAACCTTGCAGTTCGAAAGCATGCAAATACAAGTAGATAAAAAAGGTACCACTTCGGTGGGCAGGTGCCGGCCACATGACCACGGAGACTGTCTGGGACAAACGCTGGCTCCCTCAGCCAGGAAACGGAGATGAGCACTGCCCCCTACAGTCAGGGATGACTGGACGTAACGTCAAGGGGAAACCTTTACAACTATCAAGGCTTTGCCAACTTCTTCCATACAATCATCCTACCTGCTCCTCCATCTACAAGAATGGGTAAATAAACCAGGAATGGACAGCCCCATGTTGTCTGAATTCAGGTTTATAATTCAGGTTAATTCGAAGTGTACCCGAATAAACCAAGATTTGTAAACAAGCAAGGAACTCTGATTTAGAGTTGATTTATAGCTTCCTGTCTTGGTTGACCACACTTAATCATAATCTCAAAATTGGGTGTAAAGCAAAATTACCCTTCCTGGTCTCTACTCATTTTATGAAGGGAGGAGTAACTAGGCTGAATACACCAGAACATTGTTGGTTTATACTGTGCTTTACTAGAATTTCTGTCTTACAAGTGGCATGTGATCATAGTCAATGGAGATCTAGGATGCAATCCAGGATACTGAATGCAAATCTAGAAACACTGTAAATAAAATTAGGAAACCATGAAAATTGTTGGATAACCTCAGTCCTACCACCATCTGACAGATTTACTTACCCCACAATGTTGTTGATAAAATGGAATTCCCCACCCTTCCCCTGTGTGCCATTGTGAGCTCTTTGGCCAAAGAATGAGATAAATATTATGATCAATAAACAACACGGGCTCAAAGGTGCATATTGTGTCCACTGTTATGGGTAAACTCAGTGTGGGACGGCTTAAGGCACATCCACTGTCAGAAGTGGTACAGCAGAGAAGGTTAAAGATAACTTGCTGGATAAATTACTTGTCTTATTGGGGCTTTTTGGAGGAAGGATATGTTCAGCTTTACCTAAGAGTACTTGATGCTCGATGCTTAAAGCTCTTTCAGTTTAGCACCTGCAGAAATTAATTGGTACTAAAGCAACTCTGCAGTTCTTAAAATTAGTCTTCTCCTTGAAATCAAAAGTGGCAGCTGGTATTTGATATTCACAAATTCATGATTTTTCTTTTTCTAAAATCAAGCCACATAAATATGAATGTATTTTAGAAAAACCTTTCTACGTTTCAGATTTGCACTTCAAAGCTTTTTTCATTTAAAAGTATATCCCCCCACAAAGCCTAGCAGGGGAGAGGTGGGGTGTGTGTTGGTGTGCCTGCACATGCTTTTTTGTTGCACAGACAAAAACTCCATGAACAAAAGAATATGGCCTCTCTAGGCTGCATGGGAAACCACAGTTGCGTAGGATGTCTTGGAAGCACCCAACAACCCCTTGTTATTCCCCATTAAAGTTGCATGCTATGAGTGTAGGAACAATTGTGTGAGGGAACGGGGTGTCCAGGAAGTTCCCAATCCTTTGCTCTATTTCCCCATTTTCAATCTGTTTTCAATTTTCCAATTTTTTACTCTTGGAGATGCAAGAGCTGAGGGGCATGTTCCAGGAGTCCTCTACCCCAATGAATTCTTCAAAATCTCTCTCTCTCTCTTAAATAGTCTCAGTTTACCTTTGTGGTGAAGCTGGAGAAGAAACTGTTCAAAGGAGTGCCTTTGAGTTGTTCAAGAGGCCAGGCACACCTGTTCTGCTTTGTACTTGTGATCTTGGAGTTACTTATTTTTTTGCAATTATTCTACCTAATGTCCCCTGCCAACCCCTATCACTAGTTCTGCCTATGGGGAATTCCAGATTGTCTGTGGGGAGTCGCCTGCCCTCCACACCAGCAGCCACCACTGTCGTAAGGTCCCAGTGCAGTGCCTATCAGTCACACAATCTTCCCTCTGCCCAGGGGCAGCGACAGAGCTAGCGATCTGCAGTCCTGTGAAGACCATTTGATTGTAGAGGTGAGATTTTCTTTAATTCATTGTTTCGTACGTGGACAGACTGGAAATGGCATGCTTTAATACCCAGGATACAGTTTGGCAAAGAGCACCTTGAATCAAATCAGATGTTGTTGTCCTGGGCCACTCAGTATGCACTCAGTGAAACTGACACTGGTTAGAGGAGTGAGCAAGGCTGTTAGGAAGGAGGGGCAAAGAGAGCACTGCAATCCTGATTTATTTTTAGGTTGAATATTTTTTTAGCCTTAAAAACCAAATGGAAGAAGCCTAGGAGATACTTTTGAATGTATGTAATTGAATGATGACAGTCTTGATGAACTAAGACAGCAGGCCAGCGTGTTTTTTCAAGCAGTTATATCCATCAATCCTTTCAGATTATGGTGGTGGATTAGACAGTCACTGGCCAACAACAAGATTGCCAAAGTCCATTATGTTGAAGAAATAAAGCTTGTGCTTTTACTATCTAGTAGAAAACTTGCTTTTAGGCACAAAGGCACATTCAACATGAAAGAAGACAAAGCACAAAGGGCAGACTTTTCAGGGATATTAACAGTACAACTAACCTAGAAAGAATTACCATCCCCATTCTATATCAATTTAAAAATCACTCTAGACCATCTAACATATGTAATGCAACATTGGCTAGAGAGAGCTTACATGAACCAGAATGACAATCTCCACTCAATATATTTATTTTTAAATACTGAATTATATATAGAACCTATTCAGTGATTTGTATCAGAAAGACTGTCTTACAACAGCCTGCAAATATATTTTTATACAAATATGAGTTTGTTCGTTAAATGTCCAGATTATGAAGTAGTCCTGATCTGACATGCTCCTATATTATCTGCTAATAGATTCTATTATTAAATATAGGACATTTCTCAGCCCTGCACAGTTGTTTCAGCCATTCTTTCTCTCTCATTACCAAAGGCTGTATCTGCATAAATCAACTATGAAATTCCTTTTACCTTAAGCACAAACATAAATAGCACTGATCTTCAGAGGAGTGGTGCAGGTTAGTGAAGATCACAGAAGGAAGCTCTGCTGACTAGTGCCATTATAGAAATGAGTGTTTTTGCTCATTTCTGGGGTTTGTTTAGCAAGCAAGTAGTTCCTGCTGCAATTGTGGTGGAGATGGTGGACCTACAGGATGCTGCCCAATGTAAGAGCTAATTCTGTGTGCTATCCAAGGAAAGCAGGCAAAATACTATTTTTTAAAAACTATTATCAACGAATCAGTAAGGGAGAAAGCAAGTGCAGACAACCTAGAAATTTCATTCAGCATGCTAAGATGTCAACCTTTATATATTATTTTAACATAGGGCTATTTTAATATTTAACATCAGATTATCATTTATTTTGACAATGGCATGGTTCATTCTGGAAAACAGGCGAATGATGCAAAAAGCAAAGGAGGCAGTGCATAAAAGTTTCCAAAATATAAAACCAATCAAAACTGTGAACTAGCAATGCTGGTGGGGCCATGGTGCACCACCTCTTGATGTGCATTTCATGAACTCTAAGGTTTGGTCTCTTTTCTGTGACAAAGCAGTATTAATCCAAATAAAGATTTTGCTCGACTGTGGACAATATAAACATGTGAACGCTTAGCAGGGCTATAAACATGCCCAAACACAAAACTTTGTATCTTTTATATACGAGGTCTTTCCATCATATTAAAAAGTTATAACCTCTTGCTGTATTTTAGCTTTGGGTAAAGCAAGTTCCCTCTTGCTTTACTAATCGTACAAGAATATCCCCACAGAGAAGTGTTTTGCAAACTCTTTAATTAAAATGAAAATGTGAATATCCTAATGCAGTGGCAAGTGGTGCACACTGGAACTAGTGGAGGAGGCAACAGGGTCACTAGTAACAGAGCAGTCTTTTAATCACTAGCAATTCATACCTGAAAACTGGGATACATTCACATTTAGATCAGGAGCACAAATTGCAGTGGGCAAAACTGAGACACTACACAGCCATGGAAAACCCCTCCTTTGGAGCCACATTTTCTGGTTCTAGTAGCCCCCACGAAACAGAAAATCAAGATCGGACTTCAAGATAACGTGTGCAAAACAGTTAAGACCATACAAAACAGTGATGATCTATGGCAACCTCTTGCAAAAGCAGAAGCAGAGAACATGACTCCAAAGCTTTGTGGGAGGGATTCAGAAGATGAACAGCAGCTGCTACATTACAGGCATCCTTAGAGTGATACAGAATCGCAGTCTTTCAAACCCTGCAGCATGCTCTGAGAACATCCAAAATCTACCCCCTATAAAATCCTCCTCCTCCTCCTCCTCTATAAAGCCATCTTTAGAGCCATTTTCATTTTCCAGCAATGGTCCACATTATACAGAGAACAGTGAATCATGACTTTAAGTGTCGAATAGTGGAGGTCTACTTTCTAGAGGCACCCCATACTGGTCCCAAGCAGAAATCTATTCACACTGAGTGGAAATCCACTTGCACCACAATCACCCCAAGCATAAATCCACCCACCTCACATTCGCAAACAGCAAAGGCGTGTGCATGCATACACACCCTAAAACAAGATCAATGCTAAGGCCACTGCAATTGCTGTAGCCGGCCGGCTCCTGCAAAATTTGTCCCGTTCTCTCACTGCTGTTACTCAAAAGGAGAATGAGCTCAAGAAAACAGGCTCTGAGTCTGAGGTCTACCCATGCTGCTTTTGCCAAACACATTCAGGAGGTGTAAACAGCTTTCAGGCTAAACTCAGGAGAGCAACATCTGCTCATCCCATCCCCGTTGCTTCGTCCAGTCAGCCAATTCCAGCACAGTCTCTCAGCGAGGGCTCTCCTTCGAAAGAAGCAGCAGATCAAGACAAGAGGATTTGAGGGTACACACCCACAGACTGGGACTGGATGGGCCTTACTTCTGCGTAGACATGCACAGATCTGCAGCGTGGATCAAGGCCACCATGCTGCCTCCTCTACCCCAGTCACATACTGGAGGACCATTGTCTCTTCTTCGCTCCTTGAGCATGTGCAGTCTGCCCCCCCCCTACTCCTGCACCACCGTTGCTGCTTCTTCCTCCCCTCCTTCTAAGCCTGCCAAGGTTGCCTATGGAACCGATTTGCCTGTGGGGGACACATTCTGAGCATGCCCAGTAATCCCCCTGGTCGGCGGGGAGCAAGAGGAGGGGATCAGCTATGAATAGCAGAAGCAGCTTCATTTTACAGATGGTAGAGGGTGCTGGAGGAAGGGATGGGAACAGATTCCATGCTGTGTGTGCTCCTGGACTGAGCTGCATTGAAGTTTGCTGCTGAAACGTGGAATACTTAAAAGAAAAGCCAAAGAAGTATTTCCTCATTTCCAGACCTCACTTTTCCTCTCTCCAAGGGAAGGAGCATCACAGGGCAAAAATATGTCAGTGCTTCATTACACCCTGAGCAAGGCATCTCTTAACATAATTTTCAGTGAAGCTGTTCATGCTCTGAGTGGTGCTAGGGTTACAAATCACATTATTGATGTATTGTGTTATCTGTACTGGACTGCTGCCAAGCTATTAATCTGAAAGCTTCCAGAGCATGGGGCCCCCACGCTCCTCTGCTTCCAGTCTCAGCTGCACCCTTATCACTTCTCTGATGTGGCTGGCACCTGTTGTTGAGGCTACATTTATTCATGTGCCATTTAAGGATGCAAGTTCATTTCTGAAGTCTTGCACACAGGAGCCAGAATCAAAGATCTAACATAATACGGATAAAGCAGGTTTAAATTAAAAGCGCAACCAGCCACTAAGAAACTGTTTTTATATGCAATAGTCAAAACTCTTAAAGTATGTATGCCATTCTCTGGGGTTTTCATGCAATCCCATCTATTTTGTTGTCTTCCATTTTGCCTTTAGTTGCAACTAAAGCCATCAACTAATGTTATTTATCTAGCATTTATTGCCCCCTTTCCATTTTTCAGTACCACGCCATGATTTAAAGATGTATGCAGGGTTCTCGTGTTAATAGATTTTTCACTCATCTCAAAGAAGACCTGTGGCTGTGCAAAAAAGTCAACATGCAAAACAGTACTCAGAGATGACCGCTTCTCTAATATGCTCTGGCACTGATGCATTATGAAATGCAACCAATGAAATGCAACCAAGTGCCACATCCCTTTATGATTAAGTTATACCATGGAGGCCCCTTGATGTGTTTCACAATGAAAGCAAAAAATACAGCTTAAAATTTACTGAATAACACTAAAACCTAAGCTCAAGTTGTGGATTCAGCGGGTAGGTGTGGGTGAATCACTGACTGAACTTGCTCAGATGTAACATTGAACTATGGTTTCATGTCACATGCTTCAGGCCTGTACATTCCTCCCCTCCCCTCCCGGCACAGCCATGTGAGAAAGATATGAAGCTTTTATTTCTGTTTTTAACTAACTGCAATTTTGCTTTATGTATGAATGTAGGATGCAAATGGAACTGGTTTGTTTTAACTGTGGTTTACAGCAAGGTAAGCAACAAGGTGCCCATGGGCAGCAGGACACCCTCAGATACTTTTCTTGGTGCCTACTGAAACACCCCAATCCTCTTCTGTCCTTTTTTAAAATAAATTACCAATTGCCTTACAAGAATATTGCTTGTGGCTGAGCTTCAAAGCAACGTGTGGATCACAAACTGCCTCCATCACTGTTTCCCATTAGTGCCTCTGAGCCATACATGGGGAATGCAGATAGCAGGTTGCTGCAAGCCACTGCTTTCATCCACAGCATTTTCCCCTTTTGTGCTGGTGCCCAGCACATTTTCGCAAATCACCAAATACGTTGATGGGCCCCAAAAGATTGCCTATTTCTGAATGGATGGATGGAAACATGCCAACTTTATAAACCATTGCCTGAGCATGGTCTTGGGGACACAGGATGCTACATGAATGTTTGTGATGGGCTACAGATGGAAAACTGGGCTGAAGAGAAATGGAACAGGTCTCCAGAAGAGCACAGCTGAGTTGCACAAGCTGGAACAGGGCCATTCTGTTGGAGGGGCCGTGTGCAGCATCCTAATGGGGTTCTTGCAAGCACTTTGAGGTATGGTTCTATCCACAGAGCAGCTTTAACATACCTTTCTTGCATTACAACCATCTCTTTAAAACAAAATGCTTGGCACTAAGTGACTGGGATATTTAGCTGCATGGATTCCATTTGGAAAAGGCGAGGTGAAACTAAATGGAAGCTTTAACATGCATTGTTTATTCACAGATGCACAGACTCAAGTAAAATGTCAAATAAATTAGAAATCTGAAGGAACAGGGACATTGCGTTTGAGCTGTTCACTTTTGAGGTTATGTGGAGATCATGCTGTGAATTCAGATGAGGATATTGAGATAAATAACACTGGCATAAGACAGGCCTTTCACCAATCTTAATAAAATAATGAGAGGGGAGTAAATGCATGGGTTTCCATCCTTCCCCGTCAAATTCGAGAAATGGGGGGAACTTTGGTGCTGAATTGGTTTTTTTGTGGATACTTTAAAAATGTGCTAGAAATTTTTAGTGCTAATAAAGCACACAAACACACACAGTTGAGGAGTAACTAGAGGAAACCATTGCTATATGAAATAAAGTGGGGGGAAGAAAACGCAAATATGGGCCGTGCTGCAAATGTCCTCCACTGTCGCATTTTGTGCAGCAGAAATGCAGCTCTCCAGTTGGATTTAAATGACACATAATGAATACCCTTAAATAAAGCAATTATACCCCTCCTTAAAACAGCTGAATCTCACCAGGTTGTTGTATTTGATAGCACAACCATCTACAACTGCAGCTAGTAAGGGGTTTCCAAGTGGCTCCACCCAGAGTTTTCACTTTTATCACTATATTGGGCATCACACACAAAAGATTTGTGCATAATTTTCAGCCAAAATCAGTAAATTGCATGGACCATCCACCTAATCCATGCGACTTGGGAGAAGATCATGCCTTCACAAGATGGGGTAGTGTAAGTTCAGTATTAACAATGTGACTGGTACATGCACAGTTTTAGAGAAAGGAAGGAACAATCCAGGAGCGTGTGAGGCTGTGCCGATCAGTGCCCTCTGTAGGGACAAAATTAAAGATGATTGCCATCTTGTGGACGAGGGAAATAGGTGCACTTTGTGGCACATCAAGAGCATAGGGAAGCTATTAGTTTCCTTCACTTGCTGAAGAAATGCAGCAGGAACTTTTTAGATAAACTAGGAATGTCTTTGCCTCACATGCCCAGGTTAACAAATGATATTGTAAGAAAAATGGATGTTACCTCTACAGGAAGCAAAAATCAAATCGAGAGCTCAATGTGAGGTTAAATGGTTTGTTGTAATTAAAACATACCTTAAAAGTTTTACAGCACGGATTTGCTTTAAAGAAATGAGAGGACAGGAAAAAACATCCCGGGGAGCCCATGCTCATATTGGTTTAGCCCATCACACATTCTAATGTCAGCGTCCAGTTTTGTGAAATGTCTGTGCACCAAGCCACAAAATAAAGCGTCTCTCCTAGCATGACTATGTAACTTACGGCCATCTGTAGTTTTCCCTGCAGAGAAAAAGACTCTTGTGCTAAATGGGCACAATCTCCAGATAATCTGGAGACAAAAATTAGATAAAGGGTACTTTCATACAAGTAACAACATCCTAGAGTGAGGTGACCTAAAACAGATTTCCCCAGGGTCAGTGCCAGGTGGTTTTATACAGAGCATTCCCAGCACATCAGAGCACTGTTTACAACAACAGTATCTGAAGCAATGCAAGTGTGAGTTGCTGCATGCTCCAGTGAAGACCTCTGGGGAAAACAATCACACAGAGCTCTTACAGTGTTCTGGTGCAGTGGCTGCATGCACAGATCTGATTCATTTCAATGTGGTTCATTCAAGAGAACTTCCTAGTTGATTGTGTCCATTCTTTGCCATCGGCAAAGATCTTTTTAAAAAGCAGGGTGTGTATATAAAGTTTTGTCCAGTTTTCCTACCTGCAAAAACAAGACTGCATTAAAGCTTTGATTAAATCAATGTTTTCATAGTGTTGTTAGAATAAAACATAAAGGCCTGGAATTTAGCCATGCAAATGTCTTGGAGTCAAACAGCAGCATTAAATAAAAGTGCCTGTTTCCCCAAAATGAAAAAAGAAACAAAGACGACTGCTTTCTGCTGAGTCATCTACTGAACAATAGGTTTTCTTCATTACATATCACTGCAAACTGACAAAAAAGAGAAAGATTTTATAGTCCCCTACTCAGTGAATGGAGTTTTAACAGGTCTAGCTCCATAAACATCACGGGAACAGATGTAATTATGAGCAAAAGGCTTTCACATAATGCAGATGTGATGTTTGGGGACAGCAGGGACAAGGGATGCCTCCAGCACCCCAGGCCAAGGGAGTTTTCATCTGCATTGGCATGAGGGTAGACATAATTAGAAATGGGATGGAACAGACTATACCTGCTATGGCCTGCAACAGGTATCAATGATGCCAGTAAGATTGCTCTGGCTGTTATCAGAAGCTTGCCTGTCCCATGAGAAGCCAAGGGCACTTAATGCACCTATGGGGCTCGCTATGCTCACCTTAAGAGACCAGGGACAAAGGAGGGATGATTCTCAGTGTTGCTAATCTCCTTTCCCCCAAATAATCCATCTAAAAGAGGTGACTGTCTTCTCCTCTGATCTGTACATGAAAAATTGTTTAAACATTGTTCTCTCAATTCTACCCAGTTTATTCCACGTATTCTTCATACCACACAGTTTGCTGCTTGTTTTTTATGAGGGAAATATGATTTAGAATAATACCTGTAAGTGTGCGGAGAAAGGTGGGTATGACCATTGCTTGGGCCAAGTGGAGAGGTTCTGCAAGAGCACAAGATGGTGCATGCAAACTCACCTTTGGAGTAAGATGGGTAGCAATCAGTGAAGCACCTTCTTAGTGGCAGATTCTCCCTTGCCATTCTTTCAGCATCTTCACTGCTGATCTTAGAAGCCAAGTAAAAGCCTGACTGTTTTCCTAGAACTTAAGCAGGCTCGATATGACAGACTTATTGGTTACATTTATGGCCTGCCTCTCCTTCAAGTCCAAGGTGGCATGCTCCCTCTCCATTTTTTTCTCACTGCAACTATGTGAGGTTGGTGAGGGAGGAAGTCCAGGATTGGCCCAAAGTCACCCAGTGAGCTTCATGACAGAGGACAGGACTAGAACTTGGGTCTCCTGAGTCCAGTCCAACACTCAAACCACTATGCAATACTAGCCCCAATGCTGCTGTTACTATAGTTTCAATCTTCATATGATTTATTTTATTTTAGAATTGACAATTTTCATATGTTGTTTTATATACGTATGATAACTACAAAATATGTAGTAGAATTATTGGTATAAACATTCTTACCATACAGATGAATAAACAAACATTACAGCTTGGGCAGAATAACTTTCCTACAGCTCTTAAAGCTTAAATATCATGACTTCATGGAACTATGCTGTTCTGATTCTTGGGGCCCAGGAAACTGTGAGCAACCAGAACTTGAACAAAGAATTCAGCTGAAACACAGAAATATTGGTGAGGTGGGGGTTAAGAACAACAGTGAACAAAAATAGGTATTCTTCTTTTAGCTCCCAAAAAGCAATGCATACTTAATAGAGACAGAGTCCCCAACCTTTCTGAACCCTTGGATACATCTGGAAATTTGAGAAACTGCTATGAGTACCACCAAAAAATGACAATGGCTAAAAACAAAATAGCTGCTATGGAGGCTTGTCTAGATATGAAGAAAATGTAACTTGCCAAAGAAACTAACCACAAGCCAGGCCATGTATGTGGCAAAGCTCAATACAATGAACCTTTCGGAGAAAGAAAATTGTGAGGCTGAAAGACAATCCACTTCTTGTTAAGAGATCCTCCACTCCTTCACTCAGAGGCCCAAGAATGAATAACTTAATTTTAACTCTGAAATATTCAAGTGCAAACCTCCAAGATAAGCAAATGCTTCTTACTTGCTATAAGCCCCTGGGATAAGATGTGGTAGAAAAAATAAATATATGAATGACAGAAAGTGCAGACAGAATCAACCTGACTAACTTGCAAGGAGAAATGCACAGGCTGCAGTTCATTAACTCTGCTACTCCAAAATACTTTTATGTAAGGTTTAGCATGTCAAAGAAATACAGAGCAAATAATGACAGAAATACAAAGAGTCCAATATTTATTAATCACCTCACTTCCTAAAAATCAGTTAATGTGATGTACAACTACTGAAATCACAACACCATAATTCCTCCTATATTTCTTAAAGTTATTTCAAGAGAAACTAAACTAAATTTTGGAAAGAGGACTTGATAGCCTTCAGAAAGGCAAGACAGTTACTATTTCAATTCTAGAAATGGCATTGATAAGAATTAAGGAAGAAAGAATGGGTGGCTTCTAATAAACTGATCGATGGATGGAGATAGGGAAATAGAGATAATTTTTCAGAAATGTAAACTCAGCTCTTAGAATAATAACCAATCATTTAAGTTCAAAAAGCACTTCTGTATATTAAAATATATCAGTGTAAGATTATATTAATTTCAGTATCTTGTCATTAAATATTTCTCCTGCCATAGTAGTAGTAGTAATCATAGTCTTCGGCATAGTTCACTTTTCCTTAGCAACAAGGATTTGTTGTTGTAACAGCAGCTGGGAAATGTCTTTTAGTAAGCAAAGAAAAAAGTCAGAGCCAAGTGCATAACCTAGCATTAAGTCTTGAAAACAAAGCAACCAGCAGAACAGCAGAGCAGATCAACATGGCCCTGGAAGACTTAGTGATGAGGTCCTCCCTGCCCCCAGAATTACAGCCACTGGAAGTATCGGGAAAATATCGCAAGCGCTTAGGTACTTGTAAACTAATAAGCACTTTTATTTTCAGTGACTATAATAGAGAGCGTAACGCCAGTGGGTGGCTTTTCTACAAATTTAATAAATACATACATAAATACTATTAACAGGCTGTTGGATCCATCTCTTTTGGCCCACTTGAGGCTGGTATATCCATACAGGTAAAATTATGTGTTTGTAGGGTTCTACATCAAATTTCTGCTTGATTGCTATGAAAAGATGCAATATCATATATGACTAGAATAAGTGTATTGTTCTAAACTAATCTAGAGATTTGTGCATACTTCCATGTCTGTTATGCCAATATTCAAACAAATCACAGTAGTATAACTGGTCAAAGATATGCTGACATTTTTAACTATTAAATGTGGTCATTTTCATCTGGATTTATATATCCATGTTTGTCATACTATACCCAAATAGAGATGTTTCAGTTAGTTGCACATGTGCAATAACATATTCCTTAATATCTGATAATGGAGTCTATAAATGATAGTACTTAATGTTTGAGATAGAATTGTCAAATATCCATTTGCCACGAATGATTTATGACTTGCTTGCTGCCTGTGATTTCATGAGTGAGTGCTTTCAAAAGAGGCCAAAGTACACACTTTTGGACAGAAATCTTTCTTGATATAAGCCTGAAATACCACATAAGAGAGATAGGGATTGGATTAATTAGTCTTGATTTATAACCATCTAATATTCAAATACACAATTTTACCTAAATAGATTTGAGATTTATACAGACCCGGAGAGTCTTGGAAAATTTGCATCCTGGTCTACTTGAACTCTATGACTACTACAGTGCCTGAAAATAAAGGAACAGGATGGTTAGCAGAAGTGAACTATTCCCTGGATTTTTTTTACTGCTCTCCTACCCAATTACTAATGAGTTTCATGATCCCATTCCCCTAGCCATCTCAGTAATACACCCAAATGCATCTTTCTGACACCAGTGCATTGCAAATAGAAGTTAATAAATTACTGTTAAGCAATGTACAATTTTAACTGTCTTTGGCACATTTGATAAAGATGAATAGTGTCATCTTACTCACTACCAGTGGGTAGTGGGGCAGTTAATCAAGTTGTTTACCAGCTGAGAGAGGGAAAGGAAAAGAGATGTGAATGAAATACTTATTTCTATTTGTAAATATGCTTGGGAGAGCCTTACAAGTACTACAGAATTATACTGGCAAGAATATGCAACTGCAAGCCGACATCTAAATTAAGGCAAGTTAACAAAAACTCTGGATGCACAAATCTTTTCCCCCAATGAAGAGGAAATTCAAAGCTGGAATGCAGGTCTGAGAAACTGACACAACATGCTAACACTTTTTAAAAATGTGGCCAATGCAGCAGAACATGTTAAAAATGAGAAGGCAGAAGCTCAAAATGGTGGAATGGACTCTACTACTTTAGAAACTACGTGGGGAGAATCATATTTTGCATGTTCCAGTACATTAAAAAGAATTTCTGCAAGTACAAATTTATTATTTATTAAATTTTTAGAGCTGAAGCTCAAATAACACTACAAACTAGTAGAAAAGAGTGTGGAATGGCTTAAAACTTACATTATGATGTGCCAGGGTTCACTGTATTTAAAAGAGTTTTTGACAGGAGGGCACATTCAAATAAACCATTCCCCATTTAAACCCTCACTTCTTTTTGAATTTATTTATTTTCAAAAATACAATAGAAAAGAAGAATGGAAATATATAAGCAAAAAGATGCCTGCAACCACACTTTATACAACCTTCTCTATTACTTCACTTCTCTACATGTGTATACTAGGCCAAAGGCTATATTGCCTATGGATGCTTTCCCGTCAATTATATAATCCTGTTTCAAGATGCAAGGATCTTGCAATACAGGATTAGTTAGGCTTGGCAATTTGCAGCTTTGCACGGTTTAGCTGGAGCAAGGCCTTGCCCTCTGAAACGTGAAAACATAGAGCACCACAAACTTACGATGGAATGTCTGCCTAATAACTTTGACAGGTTTGCAGTCTTCTTGTCAATGTTCTTCCTATTACCAGCAAACTCCCTGAGTTGAAATAAGCTGAACTGTGGTTTCCCTGGTTTAGAACTGATAAATTTATGGACAGGTTAGATGACAGAAGCAGAGAAGTGTAGGCCGTTCTAAAGAGCAATGGCTTAAGAAAGCATGGATTTGAAGAATGATGGGGCCAAGGAGAAAGTGGGCCTTGGGAAAACCTTGCGCAGGCATAGCATACAAATATGGTGACCTATATTATCACTAGCCAATATTTATTTATTTATTTTTCAATTTATATCCTGCCTTTTTCCTATAAAGGGCTCAAGGCAGCTTACATCTCCTCCCCCATCTTATCCCCACAACAACAACCCTGTGAGGTAGGTTGGGCCGAGAGTCTGTGACTGGCCCAAAGTCACCCAGTTGGCTCCATGGCTGAGTGGGGACTAGAACCCAGATCATCTGAGTCCCAGTCCCATGCTCTTAACCACTGCACCACACTGGCTCTCAATATAGTTGTTATATTACTATACTAGGACTTAGATACCTATTTCTGTAATTATCTTCCCCATCACATCACTTCTAGAAAGTATCTGTGCTGTGCCTGAGCCCACTTGCTCAACATGACATTAGTTGACACTTTGCACGTAGTGTTCCCATATGGAGAGGTCCAACCTTCCCCGTTCTGGTCTTTCAAAGTGAAGCAGCAAATAATTCCTGCTAATACTGTTAGGGGTTATTCAGTTTTGGCCCATTTGATGTCCAGTCTCATTTTTTCCATCCAGACAATATTGGCTGATTCTCAGGCAATTGGATTCTCAATATTGGCTGAGAATCACAGGCTTCTTAGTTTCCAAACAGGAGCTTTTTGTTCACCTTTTTGCTTCAGGTTTCAGTGAACTCCAGAACTTTCTTGCAAATAATTAAAGGTTTCCTTTCCTTTAATTTCTTAAATATTCTAATATTAAGTACTTATCCAGCTAGCCTAATGTCTGTGCATACTACTAATAATATTGGTTTGACATACTAAATTTGAAAGACTTTTAATACAGACTATAGTTTGAAAGGCTGGTTACAAATAAAATCATCTGGCCAGAAAGAAACAAAATTAACTATTAAACCAGTGTTTAGTGTGCTGGACTAAAACTTTGAAGACCTGGCTTCTAATACCCAATCAGTCAAGAAGCTCCATGGGTGACCCTGACCAGTCACTAATTTTCAGCCACATCTATCTATCTATCTATCTATCTATCTATCTATCTATCTACCTACCTACCTACCTACCTACCTACCTACCTACCTACCTACCTCAGAAGATTGCTGCAAGGATAAAAGCAGGTCCATGCATGTTGCCTTTGGTAGGATATAAATGATGCAAATATATCAACATACTAACTAAAGACAAATAAACATTACTTCAATTTCACAGAAAGGAAGAAAAACCATGAAAAAGAAAAGGGACTGCATTACTTCTACTCCATTTTTAAAATTGTAAAAATAAATTTCATCCATTTAACAATTTTGTTATAGCTTTTTATGGTGGTTGGAGAGGAGAGAATTTCAGGCCTTCTTTTCAAGTTTCATGTGAAACCAAATGGGATAAATCGAAACAATGATGAGTATTTTATCCTCACAGAATTTACTGAGAAAGTCCAATGGCACCGTTTGATGACCAACCAAAATTCGATGCCGTGAAGGGTCAGGGACACCCCCCAACATTCACACACACACACACACACACACACACACACACACACACACACACACCAGAACCTCCAAAAAAAGCCCATAGCGGGGAAGAGGCAGAAGACTGAGTGGAGATGCCCTGAAGAGGCAAAAGAAAGAAGGAGCAGAAGAAAAGGCAGAAGACTGAGTGGAGATGCCCTGCCCTGGGGCAGGCAACCAAGAAGGATCCAAGAGGAATCCAAGTCTCAGCATCCCCGTCCAGCACAGCCAATGGTCAAATGTGGAGGGTACCAGGCTGCCTACCCCAGGCTAGTTCATGAGCAGTCACCCACTCTTACCAGCTGAATCCCTTGTGAGAACAGCTATTGTCAGCTCAAGCAATACCCTTTTTGTCCATCTGTCCCCACACACACACAAAGAGAATAAGACACAACCAGTCCTTGCTACTGATACTAGAAAAATCCAATGCCTACCCAACCCCAGTCCTTACAAACACTTGCAATAGTTTCTTAAGCACTGAAACAGCATCAAGCATTTCAGCAGACAGAGCGTACAGACGCTGTAGGGTAGAGAGAATTATATCCGTCTTTCCAGCCCTTTGTGGTCCCCTGTGAAGAACCAGGTAGGTATTGGCTGCAATGCCTTATTCTCCCTTTCGTACAAGTGGCCTGCTGTCACTATGACAACAGGAAGCCTGCAGCAAATCTGCAAGGGGATAAAGAGAACACGAGGAGGAAAGGAGAAGGTGACTGGGGGTGTGGAAAGTCAGAGGACAGCAGGGAGAAAAAAATGGAGAGAGAAAAGGATTTGAGAGGGAAAAGACGTATGCTGCACATGTTCCTTACAGGGTGTTCCAGGTGGCCAAACCCCAAATTACTACAACAGACAGCGACAAGCAGGAATCTTGCACTTCTCTAAGAATGCTGGGGTGAAAAACTTAATGTTAACAGTTTGAAAGTTAGCACTGAAGCAAGTCAATATTGATTAGCTGAAAGGAACATATTTACTGTAAGGTCTATAATGTTCTTTGTTTGTTTATGTCCAAAACAAACAAAATCAAGTTAGTATTTTTAGTGGTGTTATGCAGAGTGAAAAACACAATGAATCATCTTTCGATAGAATTATGAGAAAATATACTGTGGTCTCCCCAATACTACTGTTTGTTTATTCTGGGTAACCTTCAGCAGAGTAAACCTATAACCCCTAGACTGTGCCTAGAGGGCCACAGTGGGTTTTGGATTTCCAGCTCCATGGTCACAGAAGAATTCTAACATCATATCTAAGCATCCTTGCTCAGATCCCTCAAACTGCTCTTGCAGCTGGTGTGGAAAAAACTGTGCTGTGGTCATAAGGGGGACTGTGAAGGGGTCCAGCTGATGGTTTGCACAGAATAGGGAGGTAAAGAGACCCACAATGCCAAGATATAACATTTCCTGGCAGCACCTCAGCATCCATCTCTCCTGCTTCAAAGTGCAACAATTAGATAGCAAAACTGGCCCTCTAACTGCTTTGCAAAGATGAGGAACATGGAGACATCCTTTGAAGGATGGGTTTGGGTGCTGTCCTAGCCCTGGGCTTCCCACACTTCTTCAAGTGTAGATGAACCAGATGTACCTCCTACCAAACAAGCAAACATCTGCCAAAAGGGCTTTCTGGGGCAACTTCCTCACCATTCCAAGCAGGATTCCTAGGAATTCTTTGGGGTGGGGTGGGGGGGACAAGTCCCAAGTGTCCTTCCACTTTGTCACTGATCCTGAGTCCCTAGCACCTGGGGGCAGGGCAGCAAAACTTAGAGGAAATGGGCGGGGGGGGGGGTAGAATAGCATGCCTGAAGCATGGCAAATAAAGCCCTGCCTCCGCTTACTGTGCTTTCATGCTAGTAGTATGGAGGTGCTTGCAAAACCAGCTGGCAACTATGCACACCTGATATCCTGATAAAAACCAGAGATCACACTGCAAAGAGGATGCGAAGAGCCCATTTCTTCTCACTTTGCAAGGTGCTTCCAGGTCCTGGCCTAGCAGTTTGAAAGCACTTTAAAAGGAAGGTGAGCAGGATTAAATACTTACCTGCAGCCTGGGATACACAATGTAGACTACTGGGTGTGGCCCAGGGGTGTGCTTACTGGCCAAATCCAGGAGTGCAAACAGGCACAGGACTTGTGCAAAACTGACTTCAGAGTTCCTTGTGTAACCCCAAATGTTCTATTGCAGAAGTGAGTTGTTACAGGAGAAATATGAAGAATGAGTGTGCTTCTTTGTGCATATAATTGGTCTGTCAGCCCATTTTCACAATCTCAAAAACTAAAACTTCAAGCTGTGCCATGCATTAAATGGCTGCAGAAGTGGGGAATGCCTTTGCCCATGGTGCCTAAGTGTTGGTTGGGCACATGTGACACTGACAATGACAGTTTCCCACTAGGCACTGGGCTAGGGCAGCAAGCTTTTCTGCCACTCATGCCAAGCAGCTCTGCATGTTTTGGAGTTCACTATGGAAATCCTAGAACAAGCAATGATTTAATGGGGCATCTTTGCAGCCACAAAAGAACCATAAAGAAGCCACCCCATGGAAAGTGCAAAGTTCTGTCAACATGCAAAGCTATAATGGCTTAGTGTGTCATATCAACCCAGTCAATGCATCAGCATGCAAACATGCTGTAATATATTAAACATTATTCCAAAATCAGACGCCTTAAAAGTAAGGCTGAAGCTACAGTTTGGGAGGGATGGTTTGGGGGGAAAATGCTCAAATTTGATGTAGTTGCTCAATTTACTTTTGAACAGGTTTAAATGTTGTATTGAAATGCTATGGGGTGGGTTGCATTGCTTCTTTGTATTTTAGTGTATTATGTTAATTATATAACAATACTAAAAATCGTACTATCATATAAACTGTTGTTAACTGCTCAGACAGCTTTGGCTATAGAGCAGCACAGAAATAAATGAAATTTTAAAAAACACAGTGTGAAAAGAAATAATTTTGAGTCTAATATGAGACTGCTTTGATCAGTTTTTATCTGCTTCCATTAAATGTAATTTCCCCCCAAAACTTCTGTTTGTTCCTTATCAATGGATACTCACTTATATTTAAACTCTCAGAACTGCACTGAGTAACTTAGCTGGTAACAGTGGCCTAATTTAATGTAATATTATTCATTAAGTCAATGGGTTGAGTAAAATTTCTTCACCATCTGGAATCTTTTCCTCGTTAAATATTATCTTTGGACTCTTGCCATCACTTGGTATTTTGTTATTAAGAGTTCTGTAATGTAATCAAATGTAAATTATAAATCTCCTCAAAATATTTTCCAGTTCTATCCATAAGTTAGTACTGTGCTATTTTCCTCCATTCATAATTTTCATTATTATTTAGCAATGTGTCCCATTCTACCTTTCTCAAATATAGTTTGTAAAAACATGTATCTGAAAAGTTCCTAATTATTTCAGTGGATCGCTGCATTCTGCTTGCTAGAAGTCTGATATATCCTTTTTCATGTCATCGTCCCATAAATGCAAAGTTGAACATGTATCTTTCAGACACTGAAACAAGACTGAGCCAGTGATATGGAATGACTACTACTGGTATTACTCCTAAAATGGTGCATTTACACAGCAGCCCTGTGCTCAAGTACGTATGAAGTGTGGAAGTGTCACCCTAGAAATTTGTCTAGTACATTGTGTGATTGGTTAGAATTGACATATTCTTAATAATATGAAAGTTGTTACAGTTATTCCCTTGACAGTAGAGGTAATGATAGAATACTTCAGAGAATAAAGGGAGTGGCAAGAATATTACTAGAGGGACTGTGGACTTTACTGTTTGCAATTTATTCAAACATTCAACATAAAGAGAAAAAAAGAACAGCAGTTATAACCAAATTAAAAAAAAACACTGCATGCATTTGTAACAGTACATTCCATCAATACCATATGAAGTTTAATTTTTACTGATCTGCTATCATTGTTGTGTGAATGCCCAGAAAGAAATGGGAAGAAAAAAAATCCTAACATTTTGAGGAAACTTTCTGAAAGCGAACTACTCCTTAAAGTAGCACGTTTAAAGTATTACTCCGTTATCACTGCTCCAAATTCATGGATCCAATATCCACACCTAGCAATGCTAGTGATGATAGCACTGCAGCTCTATTTGACTGGATTAACAATAGTTTTGGGACTTGTCAAAAGCAAGGTACTTCCAAATGTTACAGGGTACCAGGGATTGGTAATAGGGAAATGTTTGCACCTTTCTCTTTCGCTTCAAATGTAGAAACACTTTTGCTTTCACAGACTCCTCTTTATCTGTCATTGCAACATCCACACAGTGATTAAACTTCTCTTTCCTGGTTTTCCTTGCCTGGCCTGAGTCCTGAGATTGCAGGTTTAATGTGTTTGGTTGCTTCAACCCCTCCATTGTCTTCTTTTTTGCCTTTCCTTTTATTATCTCTCTCCTCACTGTCATCACTGCCAACACATTTCAGAACTGGTAGACTGACTCACACAGACTGCCTTCCCAACAAATATTATAAGAGTTATTTAAATAAAAATTCCTATACAGAGGTCTCTCTGGCTGTTGTCCTCTTTCTTTTCAGGCCAGAAGAAGTTGGCATTGCTCTTAACTACTCCTTGACTCCTCCCAGGAACACAACCCACTCAAGCTGAATCAACCAGTTATTTCATACCTCTAAAGGGTAGACCGAACCAAATCAACATTATTTGAAATCAGTTACAAATATGTTTGTGCACATTTCTGGCACCTAAAAAATAAAAATGAATGCATATTGAACCACTGATGGTAGCTCTAATGTGTCGCTTGGGCATTTTGGAGAAGATGCTGCTGGCAGAGTTTGCAAAAAGATTAGAAAAGGGGAACAAATAGCTGCAGTGGTGACCAAAATGGGTTTGAGAGAGCAGCACAGAGCTGATCCAGACAGTTGCTCCAAAGTAATTCTTGGCTACTGTTGCAGCAGCTGTCACTGGCACAGGTCAGGCAAACTTGGCAAGGGAGGTTTGTCACTCTTGCTGAGCAGTCACTCACCAATGGGTCACCCAGGCTTGGACAACATAACCCATGGATCCAGCAACCCTTAGAACAAGCCAGCAAGTGGGGAAAAGCCTGGATACACATAATACAACAACCTACCATGGCCAGATGGGTTGACATATTGTGCAAACTCAGTCACTGTCTGTATTCTTTCTTACCGACTTGTATAGATTTAAACTTGCAACCAAGTACTCCATACAGGATGTCTTGGGAGATGCTGCAGAATTTTTGTGAGGAAACCACTGGGGTGTTCATGTGTCCCTAGGCTGCCATCACAGTGTGGACACTCTACAGGCACCCTCCCACACATACACAAAAGCAAAGCTCCAGCCAAAAAGGATGCTCTCTCCACCTGCCAAGCAGAACCCCTGGGCTTTCTTGAGGGGAATAACGGCTCCCAATGCCCTCTCCATTCTACCACCGAGCCCAAGTTTCTGGCATCTCGGGCAGTAGCAAAACCTAGTGGGAAATCCTTGTGTGTAGGGTGGGGAGATGCTTGACATATGCCTAGTGAAATCCCACCTCCTATCACTCAGCTTATTCTCCAGGTGGTCTCCCCTCCAGGCAATGCTCAAACACAGACCCACCCGCTTCGTTTCAGCAAGGCAGCTGCATCAGGTATCTGAGACCATGCCCTGTAGCTTCAGCATGCTGCCCACTGCATTTCATAACTAAACATACTGAATACCAGTATCCACCACAAAAGGAAATAGAAAGCAACTGCACAGTAGTGACCACACTGATCATCCTTAGTTCAACAAGCAAACATGAACACTGCTTCAGATTGTAGCTTCTAGTATAGCTACTGATGTTAATTGAACTTAAGTTCCATTCATTTCAATGGGTCTACTCCACACAGGGCTGACACTGGACACAGTCCATTGTTATTAATGAGCAGCTGGGTTTGGTATCACAGAGTAAGAACATGATTTGTACTATTTTCATTTCAAAGTTCTCCTTCTTTGTTCCCTTCTACGACAGATGGTGGGCCTTAAAGAAATTTGTCCTGAAGAAATATGTTTAAGTAAATAGATAAAAACAAAAATTTATTGGAACAGCCAGAGTTCAAATTAAACAGCTTGAAGCAGTGAAGTCACTGATTTAGCTGCCATCATTTGATGGATGACAGTTTATCTGGGGCCCAAACACCAAGTATTCATTAAAAAAAATCTGCTTATTTATCAAAATGTTTGAAAAGGAGGCTTTCATAAATGTCAATTCTGACTTTTCTTTCGAAAAGAAATAATACCTATCAGTGTTTTCTGCAAGCCTGTGTTTTAACCTATTTCACTTGAATCTGAACCCTATATTTGTCAAATTTCCAAAGCCGTATCGCCACTTCCACAGTTGACCTGAGAGTTCTGCAGGGCTTTGGTTATTGTTCTTTGACTGCAGACCATGAAGGTTTTGTAAACTGCATTTTTCACAAAACAGGTTCTAGCTTCAGAAAATGTATGGTGTACCCACACATGGCATCTTCCTCCTGTCTCTTATTGTACTGATTCCACTACAGATCCTACATCTGTGCTCTAAAAAGCCCACTGGAGAACCAGTGTGGTGTGATGGTTACAATGATGGATGGGGGACCTGGGAGAGGCAGGTCCTGGTCTCCACTTGGCTATGAACCTCACTGGGTGACCTTGGGCTGGTCACTCACTCTCAACATAACCTCACGGAGTTGTTACTGTGAGGATAAAATGGACTGATGTAAGCCACCTTGGACTCCTCAGGGGAGGGAAAAAGCTGGGATATAAATGCAATGTAAGGATAATGAGGATAATGACGAGATGATGGATATGCTAATTTAGACCCTTATTGCAAAAAGGGTAAAATACAGATAGTAGGTTTGACTGAGATGTTAAAGGGCAGGTGGTATAGTGCGATTGCGGGTAGAAAGCCAGGGAGATTCAGTCTAGACAAGGCAGAGCTACTGTTAGTGGCTGGTTCACCTGCCTGTATGAATGAGTCAGTCAATTCTGGAGGAGGTTGCACTTCCCCTAAAGAATCAAATTTATAGAATCAAATCAAAGAATCAAATAATAGCCGAGAATG
The DNA here is from genome assembly GCF_004798865.1 of Varanus komodoensis. Lineage (NCBI taxonomy): Eukaryota > Metazoa > Chordata > Lepidosauria > Squamata > Varanidae > Varanus > Varanus komodoensis. Next base: position 36,884,340 of record NW_025335269.1, read on the forward strand.
CACTGGGGGCTTTTTAACGATTTTTTTAAATTGTTATATTATCATTATGTATGTATGTATGTATGTATGTATGTATGTATTCTTTGTGAGCCGTCCCGAGGCTTTGTTGCGATGGGGGCGGCATAGAAATGTTTTAAATAAATAAATAAAATAAATTTGTAGTTTGGTATGCACCCAGATCCTGCATTGTTGCTAGAGGCACAAGGGGACTCGGTGGCATGGAGCACTTTTTTCAGCTTTGACCAACAGCACTCTCACCTGGACACAGATAGCTTAACTACACTTATCAATGCTCTGGTAACCCTCAATAGGATCCCTACAGTGCTTATGTGTGGTGCTGTCTTTTAAAATGGTTTGGAAATGGCCTGAAACAGAGCAGCAAGATTGCTAACAGCGACTGCTTTACCATCTGCCATGGCTGCCAGTCCAAATCCAGTCCCAATTCAAAGGGCTCGTACTAACATTCAGAGCCCTAAATGGCTTGCAGCCAGGCTACCTGAAGGACTGCCTCCTCCCACATATACCTGTTTGGCCCCTAAAATCATCCTTAGTGGTCTTACTGCAGAAGTTCCTGCCAAGGGAAGACAGGTGGGTGACAGGCCTTTTCAGTTGTGACTACAGAAGAATTACACAACTGTACTGTTAACAATGAAGAAATTGAAATTGTGAAAGATTTTACATACCTTGGCTCGGTCATCAACTCAAGGGCAGACTGCAGTCCAGAAATCTGAAGAAGACTAAGACTGGTAAGGGCAGCAGTGAAGGAAAGAAAAGATCATCCAGTGTGGGGACATTTCACTGGAGACCACGGTGAAGATCAGCCACACTCTTGTATTCCTGACTACTATGTATGGATGCGAAAGCTGACAAAAGCGGGCAGGAAGAAAATTGATGCATTTGCAACATGGCCCTCTGCAAATGCCCAGCACCAAAAGAAACACAAAAGGAGGTCAAATCAAGGCAGAACTGACAAAATTCAGTTAATAATGGCACCGTCATTATTCGTTTTTTGGCGCCAGGCTAAGACCTTTTTATTTCAACAATATTTTAATAACTTTTAATATTAGCTATTTTTGTTTTAATCTGCAGCCAGGGTGGATCTGGAATTTATTTGTATTATGTTTTTATTACCATTTTTGTTTATTTATGTAAGCTGTCCTGAGGCTCTGAGGAAGGACGGCATATAAATATTCTAAATAAATAAATAAATAGGCACAAAAGTTAGAAGAAAAACTGACAAAGCTGAGGCTGTCATACTTTGGGCACATCATGAAAAGGCAAAACTTCCTGGAGAAGACAATCTTGCTAAGGGAAGTTGAAGGCACCAGAAAAAAAAAAAGAAGAGCAAGTATGAGGCAGCCTGAGTTCGTTGGGGAAGCCACATCCTTGAACTTTGAAGAGCCAGCTAAGCAGGGCTTCCATGGATAGGGAATTTCAGAGCACTTTCATTCATATGGTCACCATAATTCGGAGATGACTTGACAGCACATAATAATATAAACACAACCTCTAGGAGATTTCTAAGCCCTGATGTTTGGACACCATGATCTAGAAAACATTTCTAGAGGTCATTCTACTAAATGCAACTGTTGGTGCAAGAATGGAATTACAAATTTGATATGAAAAGATTAGTTCAGTTTTCCCCCAAGCTGGCAACCTCCAAATGCTTTAGTCACCTCCCTTCTGCCCTGGCCAATACGGCTCAGGACTTATGAGAGCTGCAGTCTGAAACATTTAGAATGTACCAGTTATGCTACATATGTATTCCTCCTTATCACAATGTCCCCAAAAGGTGGTGAAATTGAACTTTTTTTTTGCAGGGAAAGAAGAGGAAAAATGAATTTGCCAGGAGAGTGAAGCACGACCATTTGGCTCTGTGTCAGGCAGGCACGATGGCTGTGTGTGACTGAAAGAACTGTCACCAAACCTGACTTGAATCATAGAAACTGCTGCAGATAGAAAGCTATGATAGTAAAAAAAAATGCAGAGGTGCAGTTATAGGATTTTGGACTTTGGTTATTCGGCTTGATAGAGAAGAAAGACCACTACAGCAAAGAAGCAACTGCAGGATGAGAATCGGAAGCTGTGCCAAAGAAGATTCAGCACCAAGATTTAATTAACAATGCTTGACACTCAAGGCTTTTTATTGCTAAGTCCCTTTAATTATATTGTTGTTCACTCATAAGGATATTTATTTAATGAAGCTACAGGCAAACAGAGTAATGAAATAATGTATTACTTATCCTAGAGGTAGTAGAAAAGCTTGAAAGCACTTAGGAAACTGCATAGGCAGGAGATGAGCTATACTGAATACATTCACTGTCATGGGCTAGGTTTCCTCCCTTCACACATTCAAAGCCACAGACCTTTTTTTTGCAAAAAGTTCTTTATGGACCAAAGCATTTTTCCAGAACCACAATCACCTGGAATGAATCCCTCAGAAAGCAAGAGCATTTTGTTGAACCCAATCTAGTATTTAGTTCTAGGAACTCTCCTTATGAGTATGTTTGGGCCTCATTCTTTAGAGAGAAGCCTTTTGGAAGCGAGGATACGCCTCTCTGCAGGTCAGACCTCTAATTGGGCCGTCCTTCTTTGCCAACGTTGCATCATGGGGTTGAGCACTGTATCCACCTTGTCTGTCGCTGGGAAACTCTCCTGTTCCAAGCCCCCTCCCAATAGCTGGACATCTTGGTTGTTCTGAGAGGCTGTGGGATCAAGCAGACAGTCTGGCCTTGAGATAAGCAACACTGCTTCTCTCATCTCAACATCTGGGCATGCCCCATTCTGAGGCCTCCCCCTGCTGTTACTCCTCCTCTGAGTTGCAATCAGAAAGCCTTGGGAATACACACCACATGCACCTGCCCTTCCCACTTCCAATATTCACCAAGCTGTATTTTTGCTGTTCCTTTTCTTCAGTCTCCTGCTAAACATTCCGTCTCCTGATTGTCATAAATCAGATGTTTTCATTCTGCCTAGACCATAAAACACCTGCCCATGTAAAATGGAAAAAGAATAATATACAGAGATACGTGGTATCCACAGTCTAATCTTGCCATATTTTGCTACTGACGTATTTGTTTTTACCTGTAATTCTTAAATATTTCAATCATTTTTGAGAGCCATGATTCCATCATTGTAGCAAGTTAATGTACTGAATAATTCTGCCCTTCAAAAGAGTTTCTATTAAGAAAATCTGCTCCTTGCAGCAGCCCCAATGCCATGTGAGACTCTGCAGTGCGAGCATCCCCCTCCCACCTGGATTCCAGGAACTATAAGCTGAATGGCCCAACATATGTGCAGCAGCCATTCATTTCTGCAGAGGGACACGCTTTCCTTTTCACAATCACATTTCTACCCCATTGCAGTAAATGATGTTCTCTTGTGGGAGGAAACACTTTATATAAACTGGTTTGCCCACATGGACAATATCTAACTTAGAATTATTCTAAAATGCAGCTTATAAATACTTTAAATCAATAAAAGGAACAAAGTTAAATGCAAACAGAAGTCACTCCTACTTTAAAAATTCTATTCCTAGAATTCCACCATATATTGCACCCACAATTTCTAGCATTTTAGAGACCTGAAAAGTCAGTTCATCTGTCCATATGCATATGATTCTCAAATGTAAAGATGCTTGTAATCTGATCCACAAGATTTGTTGTCACTACCTTCACCCTTATAAAAGCACTAAGAATAAGATTGGCAGCAGACATCATTCAACCATGAAAAATTAAGAGATGGCAAAACTTACAGCACCATTTTATTAAGTTTATATGCTGAGCAATAAGAAAGAAGTAACAAATCAAGATACCTAGCAGCTGGACTGTGTGAATCTATTTCCTAGATCAAATTGTAATTATGATGCAGATGTTTGAAAGCTGCAAGCAGGCACCCGCAAGTGGTGACAATGGCGGCAAGTGGCAAGCAGAGGCCTGCATGCAGAGGGGAGCGTTGAGTGGGAAATGGATGCCCACGGGCCCCCACAGCAACGAGCTGCAAAATAAACTCAGGGAGTCACATGTGGTTCCTTAGCCTCCCGTGTATTACACACACACACACACAGGAAAACGCACTGGCCCATAGGCAGTCTACAAGGGATTAAAACCAACAATAATACAAATTTAAATGAAAAGCATCTGAAATAAAACCAAAACTTTACACTAGCGCAACAACCTTTACATTACACCATTCTGTCTTGTGATTCTGGTAGCTATGCAAGACAGCTGGAGGAATGCAGGCCCATACACCAGCTGACTCATCATGCCAAACATAGCCCGCTAGCATATACCATGGCCTGTTGGCTCTGACGGCTTACCACCCTTTAAGAGCACTACAGAATCAAGATGTTCTTGCATGTACACAATTAACATATGAGGGAGTCTTCTCTTTACAAGCTTTCTCTCCCTCCCTGTCACACACACACACACAGAGGAAGGGAGGGGGAGGGAAATGTGAGCCACATTCAAATATTCAGTCCCTCACTTGCACATCTGAGGTAGTTCAGCTCTTCGAAAACTAGCAACAGCTACTCAGTGCCTGAACGGCACCAAGTTCAGCAGTACAGACTTCCATATTCCTGCACATACTGTACTCTTCTCACTGTATAGACAAGCTGGTGGCATTTCCCCAGTTCGTCTCCCAGACGTTCATAAAATTTGGCAGGTAGCAAAAGAAGGTCTGCCACCATCTTAGCAAGTGGCGCAGAAGTGCAAATGGGTAAACCTTTCCGAATAATCCCTCTATTGCTGCTTATGATTTTAAACACTGACTTCTGAAAAAGCATCATTCCTCACCCGGAAAGTCATCCTCACTGGCATCATCATCCTCGGGATTTTTGTGACTGATTTCCTCATTAGCAGCTGGTACATAATCATCAGGAGGTGCAGTCACTGTGTATATTTTTCTTGGAGGTAGCATCAGACTCTTCTTATCTAGAAGACAGTAAAAAAAGCCACATTGTTTTTGCTAGGGTACTTCCACACTTATCCGAGTTGCCCACCTTCCCTTGACAGCAGCAAGACAGGGAAAATCGCTTTTTCTGCCAGCTTAACTAAAGCTCAGAAGCTCAACTAAAGCTCTCCATTTATCTTAAGGGGAATAAAATCAGAGTCGGGGCTAGGGCTAGGGTGGCCAGTTACACGTGTGGTTTTGCAGAATTGGGAGGCTCTTCCCCTTTCCGACCACATGATCAGAGCATCAAATATCACCACAAACATGCTAATCTATTAGCATCTATGAGATCACACTGATACTGACACGGAGATTATGCTAGTCCTAATACAACCAAAGCCACGTCTTAGTAGCAGCAGCACCTGATCTCCAGCCCAGCTGCCAGTGTATATCATTGGCTTTCTCAAAAACGTGTTAATGCTGGCAGTAACATTTCTGGAAAAAAATAAGCACACACAGGCACTGCGAGGGATAAATTCAAACCAACAGCAATCCCTCTGCAATTGCTTTGTGGAGATGAACACCACTCATAAGCAATTCTGGCACACTTCTCAAAGGCCTTCTGAGGAGCTGTAATACAATTTGGCTACACTTGCCAAAATGCAGTCACAATGCTATAGAGTGCATTTAAATCTGTAAATACTGAGGAAGGAAAGTCTACTTCCATTACTATTGCTTTGATGAAGATCAACGGGTAAAATATGTGATGTCAGCTTTCCAGACACATAAAAGAGACTATTGACTGCAGCTCCTATAGATACTGATGTGAAATTTAAAATTCAACATGCTTTATTTTGCTCAGAAGATATGAGGTGATTTCATAGGACTGAAGAAGCTAAATATCTACTATTCATTTCACCTTTATTTTTAAACCAGTCTTTAAAAACTGCTCTTAGTTCCAGATAGTTTTAGATAAATAGTTTAAAAGTCTTCCACTTTAGAGGTCAACAAAGGAAATAAAAATAATGCAACAAGATGCAAACTGATTAATCATGCAACCCGAAAAGACAGACATCAAGCTAAAAATTAATTGAAACTTCTCTGTAAATTCATTTCCCTAAATTCATGCTAAACCCCTCAAACCGCCAAGTCTTCTACCACTGTTGATTAATAATGAGGTGTTAATCAGTGCTGGAATTAATGAGAAGCAAATGTGAAACTTCTTCAGGGTGTTAAAATTTATTGGACAGTGTCAGGCTTGGATTTTTTGGGGGGAGCGCGTACAAGGGAAATTGTAATTCTTAAGAAATGCCTTCTATTTTTCCTGCAAAATTTCTCATTCATCAGCTAAAGATAATGTGCAAAATGTTTAGGGAGATATTGGTCTGGAATGTGCAAACTTCCTTAGCTCAGGCACAAGGTTCCCGAATTAAAATTGGAACTTTCGGGCTTGTGGTTGAAGAGCTGTGCTTCCACAATCTCCACAACCCCCAACAGCAGCACTGCTGAAGGAATCAACATGCTTTATAAGCCCTTTTTGAGGGCAGATCATTTGGCTTTGTCCCTTACACAGGCCCGACTGATGATCCAGTACAGAACCACAGTTGTATTCCAGCTCTGACTATGGCATCCATGGCTCCTACTTTACAGAGCACAGTCATCCATTTGAAGAGTGGTCTATTCCCACATGTTTTTAAAAATAACTACAACTGAACATTGATATAGGTTTAACTTCTGTGAATTTTATTATTTGAAAAATGGGAATTTTTCTGGAGTTTTGCAGCTTCCTGCCTACTACTTCTCTGACAGCTGTGTGGAGAACGCTTTCCTTGCTGTCTGCAGTCTGGAACAGTGCGATGGCCCCCAGTGAGGGAAAAGCAGGCCCCAGACTCAGGACTGGGGATGCAGCCGTGTGCAAAGCTCATGATGTGATGCAGGATGAGTTCCCCCAGAGAGGGCTGCACTCCAGCACGTCAGGCCTTTTTAAAGCATTTTTAAGCTATTCACATTGTGAACGAGGCCACTGCAATGCATCTACAAGTGCATGCATTGTCAATAGTATTAGGGGTTAAGAGGGGGTTTTTTTGGAAGGGGAACTAACAATATTTGTGGTTTTTCTACTTCCAGAGGCCTCCCATGCCCCTAACTCCTGTGACTGTGGAGGGTCGACTGTAATCATCAGAATATAAGGTCTTACATTTGCCCATCAATAGTTAGCAACCGGGCAGTAAGCAGTGTAATAACTTTTTCACTATGGTGAATAGATGAGCATTTATATGTATATGTTTCCACACAGAAAAATCTGCACCTTTGTTTGATGCCTAGCTTTGTTGGGGGGTGGGGGCAGGTGGCAGTAGAAGGAAGGAGAATCAGTGCCGCTAACCCAATGCAGCTCATTGCCATGCCTCACTCTGCCCAGACCAAAGAATAGATGACTGTCATCTGCTCCTGGCCTATTTGTCTCAAGGCTCAGCCAGTTCCTGGTCCATCTATTCTCCCACCCATTGCCTTCTTTGATTATATTCTGCTATGTATTATAGTTTGGCTGGTACTTGCTGTTAGAGATCCTGTGTTAGTTACCTGGAAGGAATTTGCCCAGGTTTGTGTGCACCATCCACCTACCACGTTAGTGCGTTGTGCACCTGTGTTACGTCATCACTGCTTACTTTGTCTGCCTGGTACAGAAGCACCAGAAAGGATCAATAGCGATGCAGTGAGTGATGGTGGTTTCCTCATTCACCCTGCCAAAGGGAGCGGGGCTTAAAAGGCCCCAGAGTATAAGTCAATTCATGCTAGGGGACTTATAGGAGATCTACCAGGTTGATGGTACCAGTCATGGGAAGAGCTGCAGCTGCCTGTAGCTAATGCATATCCTTCCTCCCAAAGTTCTTCTGAGTAGGTGGTTTGGGGTTGGGCCATTCTGCTAACCTGTGGATTGTCAAAAAGTGGAACAGCGGAACACTGCTTGTGTGCCACAGCAAAGTTTCTGTAAAGTTGTGATCTGTTTTATTCCTATTGGGTTTTTCTGACAAGTTTTCCTAAACCCTAGTAAGGACCTGATTGGAAAAATGATATATAACCAGAACAGGGATACATACAAAGAAGGAATGGGAAGACCCAGAGAGTAAGTACTTTAGGGAAAATAAAATTTAGGCTGCAATCCTATGGCAAATGCCAGGAAGTAACCTCTTCTGAATTCAGACAGATTTACTTCTAGGTCAGTGTTGCACAGCACTGCACTGCTAATTATTTCCCAGAGAAGGTAGCTTAGGAATAACTGTCCCAAACCAGTAATGTGAGTTTTCCAGTAAATTTTGCTTTGGACAATTTTTCAGAAAGTTCCAATGCACATTAGGTTAATTTGTGTAGGATTATATACATTGCAAAATGTTCAATTTGTATTAAAATGTTCTGATGACTTAGAGAAATCTAACTGAACATGTTTATTTTACTTGTTAAATGAACAAGTAAAAAGGAAAAAGTACCCCATGTCATTTTTTCTCAACACAAGTTAATAGTCGTAGTTTGTTGATCTAAAGAAGAAACTATGGCCTCAGAATATTATGAATAATCAACTATGATATTGATAGTTATGTCATGTTAACATAATCAGCCACCAGTTCTTGATGGAAAGGCATTTAAAATGTCATATTCTGCTCTACAATGTAATAATTACAGTCTGGTGCTCCTTCTTGCCACAGTAATTAACTGCTAAAATGAATTGTTTAATCAGTCTGCAAAAGTTGTTTATTCCATTATTGCACTGCCAAAGATTTTCTTATGAATATGTATAAACAATATTTGCCTTGCTTGCCAGTGTATCACTAATACTGAAGCCTCAGAATCGGAGCAGCTTTTTAAAAACAAAAACAAAAACCAAACAACCCTATTTCTAATAGAGACAGGCAAAATTATATTAAGGCTGCGTGCACAAATGTTATTTAGGTCTAAGACAACAGCATTATTAAGTAGTGAAAAGATACATTTGCACTTGCATACCAACTGATTCAAGTTAAAGACAAGTTAGTAAGAAGCGCTGGTACTAAATCTGAAGGAATATGTTAAGCATCAGAATTTATTGCAACATCAGGTTATTGGTTCTAGCAATAAACATGACACTCTAGAGGCATTTACAATTCCTTATACTGGACAGCCATTGATAAATTAAGGTTCTTCCTGCCAGAAATATATCATGGGAAATACTTTCACATTGTAAAGAAAAAAGTACCACTGTCACTACCAATTGAACATGCACTTTTACAGTCATCAGGCGATATTCTCAAAACCGTATTTGCTGCGGTAATGAGAAGAATAATGTTGTTTGCTTGCTTGCTTGCTTGCTTTCTTTATATCCTGCTTTTTTCCCTTATGAATTCAACATACCATTGATAGGACAGAACTGATGGGCAGACTAAGGGGAAAAGCTTGAGCCTTTCCTGTCCTCAAATGTTCCTCGCCCTTCAGAAGCATATGTCTGCTTTGGGAGGAAAAATATATCAGGTGTAAGGCACATTTGCAGGGGAGAACTGATATATCCAAGAAAGATTTTCCCCCTCTTGCCCACAGGATTCTTCCCTACAAACACTTCCTGCTCTGGGCAGCATTCGCGTTTTCAAGAAATACTGCAGAAACTTTACAGTGGAAACCTATGGGGAGCATTCTTTGCCATGATCCTTCTGGGCCAAGGTGAGAAGATAACATTTTATTTAAACAGACTTTCGATACCATATACATTTCTCTGGTAAAGGCAGAGTAGCTTTGGATGTAAATAATCAATGCAAAAAGAATGGTGTTAATTTACTTAATAAGAAGTAAGCCCCTTTGAATACAACTGGACATATACCTGGGTAAACATGTACAAGATTGTCTTGTAAGTCATATTTCCTATATTCATACTAGTTAGCACCTGAAAATAAAGTACTGTGACTTCTGAACATTTTTATGAAATATCTTAAAATGGAATACTGTTTCTTTTGGGGGGGGTGTAAGCAACTTCTTTCGGAAAAGTTACTGAGCAGGTATTTTAATATGCAAAACAGAAGCTATTGTTGTAGGTACACCTGGGTAATAAGAACAGCTTACATGCTAATTCTCAGCGTAAAGAATGAAATGCGTGTTAAAGCTAGGCTGTATCCATAACTCAACATCAGGATTACGTTAGTTTACTTTTTTATTCTGATGTTGCAGCCAGTGGTTTAGACATGATACTGCTTGTGGGGTGTTTGTTATTAGACTGTTTTAACAAATATCGTTCCCTCCTTCCTACACACAACAGTATATTCTAATAGAACCTTCCAAAACTACTCACAGAGAGAAGAGGATGTATATTCCTTATGAGCAAGTAAGATTTTATACCTGGAGGGTTACATAAGAGAATGCAAAATAATCTCCAATTCTACTTATTCCTTGTGCAGTTGTTATCTCTTTGGAAACTGCTAGTGGGAGTGAGTAAGTCTACTTAACATTAATAAACACTATATTTAACATATATCTCAATGGAGTTGGTTAGAATAGCTGATCAAACTGAACCGATTCTACCAATGCTTCGCATTTTATACTTCCAAGATTACAATTGCAGGCATTCCTCCAATCTGAAAACACCAGATGTTACCTCAAACTAGCTTTTTCCAGTGAACGGGCTGCAAAAGAAGGGTAAGCCGGTTCTCCAAGAAGCACTTCTATTCCAAACATGGCTGGGTTGAATGTGAAATTAGTTAACTTCAAACAGCATCTGTCTGTCTGTTTTTCTTGGGTTAATTCTAATATGGGTAGTTCCTGAGTACTCATCAGGAATTTAAGATTCTGTTTTGCAACTGGCAGATGTGTTATTGTTTTAGAAGCAAATGATCAAATGTGATTTTCACTTTGCATTTAGGTAGATGCCGGCTGAATATTTAAGACAATATGCTTTCATTGTTCCAGATTAATATTTCTACCCGCAAGTGCTTACTATATTTGTATTCACCAGTCTTCTTATGTGTTCTCTAGATGAGGTACAACAAACAACGGTAGAGCAGCAAATTCAATACTAAAATTGAACACAAAGAATAAAGCCACCACCAATCACAGCCTTTGCACTTTTGTACTTTCAACCCTTTCCTTGTACTCTTCTGAAAATAAATAGCCTTATTATGCCAGGATCTCTTGTTTAAGTTGCATCCTCGCAATAAAGATGAACACAAATCACACCATTTTCTTTCACTGCATGCAACATTCTAAGCAAGATAGTGTTCATCCAGCAAGCATTGCATAACCATTCATAAGGCCTCTCAGGTCATCATTACCTGGTAAATGGGGGCATCCTTGTAAAGTTGCAGTACTCTCAGGAACTTCTTGCTCTGAAACTGGACCACTTGAAGATACTACATCAGAAGGAACAGGAAAGAGTTTCTCCAACACCTTCTTTCGGAAAACTAAAAAAGAGGCAATGAAATAAGTTTAGCATTATAGTTTATTGTACTCATAACCTGAAATAAAGGCTTGATGTTCTTGCTTCCACTTCCATTCAAAAAGCATTAATTTTTAAAGAGAAGGGGATTGAGTGCAAGAGAGTGACAGCTTAGAGATTGGGATGCCTTTTGGGGAACCAAATCACAACTTGTGGAAACAAATGTGTGCAGAGTACCTGCTGATCACAAAAGGTTTTACAGTGTACCATCAGGCCCTGCATACAATTTCAGTTTTACCTTAATGAGTTTGACCTTCAAAAAATAGGCTGCTGATCACACAGAGTGATTTAATGCGTAGTTATCAGCTTGTCCTCAAGGGAGAGTTATGTGCATCTCTCTCAGTCTATACCTTGCATGAAGCACCACTTCTACTATTAAACGGCCTCAGATCTTTAGAGCAAAAGTCACTTGGTGCTGCTTCTATGCCTATGGAGAATAAACATGAGAATAGTTTGCCAAATAGTACTTTGTTCTAGGGTGGAAAATTACAGGGAAGCTACTGTAAGGCATGATATTTGAAGAGTGCTCTCCTATTTATCCCTAGCAAAGAAAATAAGCAATTAGCCCAAGGAAACAAACTGCTAAAAGGTAACACTGAAATAGGCTTCAAGACAATCCAGAACAAAAATGCCAGCTTTTTGAAAGAGGTGGTTTCTTTGATGGTGAAAAAAAATCTCACTGTGCCAGATTTTGGATATTTTTGCATGTAAGTTGAAAAGTAGAAGTGATCCACCTTACCTATACCATAACTGGAGTTTTAAGGATTCTTAAGAAGGACAACAAATGTTTGCATGTAGTGCAAGCAGAATCTGTTCCCTGAAGTAAATGCCTTCCATTGTATCAGACTTTGTTTCACAGCATCCTTGCCATGGCTACGCTAAGAAATGGAAGACAGATTGCATCCGGCACCATGGACCAAAAAATGTAAAAGGGTATTATGTCATCTTGCTCAAGGCCGTCCTAACAGCATTATGGGCCCCAGGCAAAGCAGTGCACTGGGGCACCTGTGACAACTACAACTACTGTTAATTTTGGAAGTTTTCCAATTTTCCAAGGGTTAATATACACAGATTAGTATGGTGCCCACAGGCAAGTGCCCATCAGGCCCATGCATTAAAACGGCCCTGATCTTGCTGACTCTTAAGACAACACTCCGTCATCATCTCTTTATCATTAACACTTTATTCCTGCAAAATACAAGTTGCTACTGGTCATTTATATAAAATTATAATTGGATTAAGAATTAAGACAGAGAAAGCAATATGCCATGATCTTAATGAGAACTAGATATTTTTGCCAATTCACCTATCTTTCTTTTTCAGCTGCCCAAAATTGTTACTGTATGGAATGTCCTTTCCATTATACTGCCACACTGTGAGGCTGTATAAGACTAACAAAAATGTTAGTCTTTACACTGGTTTAAAGGGAGAGAGAAAGAGAGAAATTAAACTGAGCAGGAAAATGACATCTGGGCCTTAAGGCCAACCTACACGAAATCCCTAGCAAAATAATTATAATACTGCCTAGAGACAAAAATGCTTCTCAGGGATTTTTAAGAATTCCCAAATTTAAAAAAAAGTTATACCTATGTAGAAAATGCTCTCTTTCACATCATACATCATATTGAGACCAATGTAACTCACAGAATAATATTCATTATGAAAAAAAAACAGTGCATAAACTGCTTAAGTAGGGAAAATTACTCTCAAGTGTACATGGGGGAAACGTCGTCTCCTAACCTTGATCTAGGTATGCCTGTAGGCAAACTTCTGCACATTTCAATGTAAAAAGGATACATTACTGGAGAACCAAAAAGCAGCTTTCAGCAGAGACAGGAAGAGAACATCCACATCAACTGCTAGGACATTACCGAAGAATGGGCATGGTAATCAAGTCTTTCACTTATGCAGGAGAATACAATGCTGTGAAGTTGCAATTAAGGTCAGGGATGGCATTTTGTCTGCAAAATGAGGCCACCTCACAGCTGACCAGGCCCACATCCAGATTCCCAGTGGCTACTATCAAGCTCGTCCTAGCGATTGCCAGCCCCTGTGTGCTTAACACAGTACCAGGTTAGGGGGCATCTGCTAAGAGGTTGGAAAACGCTGAAACGCCCTAAAGAAATTTGGAAGGCACAAGCGTCTCTGTCCCACCATCTGCATTCAGAAAGAACCCTGGTCAAGTTGAAGGAAGGAGCCATTTCCAAAGGTGGGGAATACATGCCAGCCACAAAATTGCATCAAAATTGCCAAAGAGCCATCTTAGAGCTAGGCCTCCTATTGCTCTATCCATTAACTTGCTGGTTTGAAGTCAGTGTGTTTTCCTCACCCTCCACCAACCAAAAGGAACTACAAATTACTTTAGAATACAATCCTATTTATGTTTAAACAGAAATATGGTTCTACAATTCTCAGCATACCCTCAGCCAGCACAGCTGGAAGGATGCTGGACATTGCAGGATTTTCATCTGACTAGACATACAAAAGATTTTGCCCTTAGAGGCACTGGAAAATTTCTTCTAGGCACTTAAGAAGTAGAATTACATTTTACCAGTTCCTGCCCCTCCCCCATACTTCTGTAAACAGGAATTGCAAAACCTGGGCTTTTCATTCAAGACCCAAGATCTCTTAGTATCAAGTGACTCTATTTTCGCAAGGTTCCCTCCTGCCACATAACTATTGTTCCAATTATTGTACTACCATATCATACGGGGGGATGAGGTAGGGGAATACAACTACTGCCCAGAGAGCCTTTGGGCTGTGCTGAGGGCCAAAAATGAAATATATAAATAAATATTCATCGCTGCTCTTTGAGGTAAAATTACGGTATTGCCCAGTACTCCAGTATAGGCTATAACCAGAATCTATTCACAGTGTGACATGATCATGAGAGGTGCAGAATGTGTGAAGAGAAAATTAGACCCCTGTTTTGCATTTTCACTGGAACCAATTACATAGTGCATTAAATTGCAGACTAAGTGAAAAATGCAGCAACATCTGTTTCCTTCTTTCCCTTCTCTAAGCAAGAAGCTCTAACTAAAGATAAAACATAGCAACAACTTTTTCAATGCTAAGTACTTTATACTTTGCTCATTTATCATGGTATTTTTATAGCTACCCTTTTCCAATAAAAATCAATAAAGACTTAGTAGAACTGAAAACACAATTAAGGATAAACTTAAACTGACAGGCCCAGACTAAAAATAAATAAACCAATAAACAAACAAAAGTAAAAAAAAAAAAAACAAGGTGAATAAAAAGTAGGCCTTCATCTGGTGCAGAAAAGACCAAAGAATTCTGCCGAAAACCATTTTGGTGTAGAGGATGTTCAACACCTGGGGTGCCACAACCAAAAAGGCTCTTTCCCTATCGTCTGCCTCATAGTCCTTAGTGGAGGTACTTGGAACAGAGCCTCTGAAGGGGATCCTATGTTCAGGTGGGTACTCATGGGAGAAGGTAGTCTCTTGGATAACCTTAAAGCTTTCAATGGCTTGGGAAAAAGTTAAAAGCAATACCTTGAATTGCAGCTGATAACAGAACTTGTCTCCGTCCTCTTTTCCAATAACAAAAAGTAATCAAATGAAATTGGACTAGACCGTGGTTTGAATACTGCCACTAGTGCTGGTGCATTAAATTGTGGAGACCAAGTCATGACAGATACTTAATTTTATTCATTAAAGTATTAGTGAACTCTCCTTTCTGCCGGAGGTCACCCACAGAGAAATGCAACTTTAAAAGCAATCTCATATCAAAACATTTATCTGTTACTGGACTATACTGATGATATAAGAGTTAGTAATAATTCTTCTAATCCTCTGGGTTTTGAAAGCCTATATTTTGTCTCCAAGCTAAGCTTTCCACAGGCACTTGTTTATTAGCTATATCATATCCCCATTTTCATGTTAGCCATCTTGTCAGAGGGCAGCTACAGATTAGACATGTCTACTCAAGTTAAATGTGTTTCCATATGGGTCTAAAATACATATAAGCATCTGCACATCACTTAAACAAAATAAGCAAAAGTCTTTAGTAGATGATGATCATGATGATGATTTAATTTTATGGCCCAATAGCTGAAGCGCTCTGGGTGGTTTGCAACAGTTCATAAAACCATGTTTTTTCAAAATACAAATAAAATTAAAAATAGGTATAACAATATATGAAAAATATCTGTAAACTCTGTACAACACTTGGGACCTTAGACTTGTAAATATGCTGCTGGAAATACCTAGAAATGCACACTCTGGCATGCACATTGTAAGATGTCATAGGAAGCATAAAATTAACACAGGGCCAAGAAGTTGAAAGGACAGCTAAAAGAAATAAAATTGCATTTCAGTATAAGTGAGTCAGCCTACATTCTCCTAACTGAGGAAACAAATGTAGTTTCACTCTCACTCAAACAAGGTACACCTCTGCTGTTGGCCTCAGCGGCTTTGAGATTGCTGATTGCTACCTGAAGAAAAGAAGCCATCTATTTTCTTTGAAATCTAGGCATCAGCATTGCATTGTGGAAAAGGCAATTGCTAGAATGTTTGGTGCTCCATAATAGGGGAGGCACATTGTGGTCATCTAGTCCAGTTACTGTGGGGATTTTAACTCCCTAGCCAATGGTGGGAGATATAGAGGCCAAAGGATATCCTCTGTATGGAACATCTTGTTCTACAAAAGGTATCTGAAAGGCAATCCATCTATCCCAGCACTGCCACAAAAATATGAAGTACTTGAAACAACAGAGTGTCTTGCAGTGCTTAAAGACTAACAAATTCAATTGTAATGAATGAGGGGAAGAGCATCTGGAATGAGGAGGAGAGCGTCTGGAAAGCTCATCTCAGAGGAAAACATTTTGGTCTTCCAGTCACCACAAGGTTATATTGGATTTGCTGCAACAGACTAATATGGTATCTCCTCTGAAAAGTGTTGCAATGTACTAGCAATCCTACAGACCCTCATCAGGAGTACAGGAAGCAAAATAGCCAGAGAAACAAACCATACTGAAAGCCACTGATTGCATCCCTGGCAACTACAGCACCACTCCAAAGTCCTATGCCAATTAGCACCCCACATTACCCATAAATAGAAGGCATTAATCAACAGGCTGGAATATCACAGTGACATGATGCTGCGATCCACACAAACAGAGCACAGGCACGCTCACAAGGAAAGTACATGGTCCCTCCCTTGCCAGAGCTTTGCCCGTGAAGGGGGAACAGCACAACAACCTAGGCTTAAAAAAACCCTCTTGGATTGTGGTGAATGTGGCAGCCGACTGGTGCAAGCTCTCCAGTCAGTCATGTGGTGGTATGCTGTGTCCCTGAGTTGCTTACCATGACATGTGAGCCAAGAACCCTGACTGGTCCCTCCAACGACAAGCCAGAATTGCAATCCAGTTTACCCACTCCTGCTCATAGCTGAAGCAACTGGGTGGTTTCTACAAGCACTCCTACATGTCCACCATCTGGGTGACTATGATGCGAGAACCAGGCCATTGTCACTAGCTGCAGGGCTTTCTTCAGACAGGGGGCTGAAAGCCCTGGCAGCCAAACAGGAGCATCCTGGCGACAACCAGCTTATTGCCAGTGCACAGCAGGGAAGGAATGGCTATCACTCCCCTCTTGCTCAGCCAACTGTATAGACAAGCACTGAAAGGATGGGCCTGCACATCAACCCAAGGCAGTTCTCCATGCCAATGAAATTTCTAGGCCTGCCTTCAAACGGCTGTCTGCAGACAATGTTCCCAAATCTGTTAGTAATGTTATTGTGTGAAGGCAAGACTGATGTTATTTATTACTAATGCAAATACTAACACCAATATTATTAGCAATGGTGTTTGTGTGTGGCAGTACGCAAGTTGAAAAGGAAAGAGAGGCATCTGGGTAAAGAAGGAACATGAAAACTGCAAAGACGCAGTAAACCAAGGAATGCAACAGCTCTGTGGAATGGAATATTGCAACCTTTATTTTTACATTTGTATGCTGCCCAATAGCTGAAGCTGCCTGGGCAGTTCACAATGATTAAACAAAATGTCATGCCTGCAAAAAAATATGGGCTAAAATGTACATAGTTAAGACTACAGGGAGAATTAGAGTAAAACCTAGCAGCACTACAGTACAAAGGTTTAAAATGCAATACAGAACTTAAAACAGCCTGAAAATAAAATTCCTGGGAGAACTGGGAAAATAAGGCACCAAAAAGAGTACAAGGTAGGTGCCAGGTGAGCCTCCCGGGGAAGTTCATTCCACAGTCAGGATGCTACAACCAGAAAGGCCCTCTTTCTTGTAGTCACCCACCTGACTTCCCTTGGCAGGGGCTCCCACTGAGGATGATCTTAGGGTCCCAGGAGGTTCATATGGGAGGAGCCAATCCTTCAGGTAACCTAACCTCTGGCTCTTTAGGGCTTCGAACCAGCACTCTGAATCAGGCCCAGAGATGGACTGGCAGCCAATGCAGATGATAAAAGTACTGGCTATTGTCCCTACCGACCTGTTTTGGAGCAGGTGAAATTTTGAGCCCATTTTTAAAAGCAGCCCTACATGACAGAAATGCAGCAAAATGCTTTGGCAGGGCAGCGAGGGGGTGCTGGTGAGCCACAACAGCATATAGAAAAAGCAAGATAAAGGAGAGAAAACTAAACTCTCCACATCACACAGCAACAATCTAACAGCACAGCCACTGTGAGAGAAAATACTGGGGCCTTTATACTCTCCCTGGGGTCCAGCCCGAGTGCATCTACTTTCCTATCTCCCCCAACCCCCAATGCATGAGAGAACTACAAAGCCATTCCATATGGACCTTTAGCTCAGGAGAGCTGCACCAAGAAGCATAAAGATGATGGAAAAAATGTGTTGATTTTTGTGCTTTTAAGCAGTCTTTAAGAGGCTGTTTTTGAATAAGTTGTATGTGACAACTTGCTTAGTTTGCTTCAAAGCTGTTCTTATTTTATTTATAAAGTTCTTATTTTCATGGTAATGGCTGTAAGTCACCATGTGCTGGCGATGCAGCTCTGTCCATCCAGGCAAGCTTCAGAGGCTGTGAGGGAGACCAGGTGGCCCCTGCATCATAAAAAGATGCATAAACTCCTCTATTAAAATAGTTTTGGGGCGAGTCTCTTTTCTCAATGTAACATACCTACACCAAAAGTTCCACAAATATGCACAAGCTATTCACTGCGTAATACAGAAAAGCAAATCCAGACAAGAGAAATCTAATCCCTAAAAAATGAAAATTTTATGCTAGCGTCTGCAGAGACACTGACATTCACACGCAAAGATTCTCCTCCCCGTATTAAGAAACTTACGGAGAAAACTATGGTGCTATAAGAATTACAAGAACTAAAATCCTACATAAGGAAGCTCTTTCTTTTATTATGTAGGAGGACAAGGTGTCCACCCCCAAAATGCTTTTACATCAGACACACAAATATTAGTACTGCCTGTAAGCACCTTAACTGTGCTTCTCAGATGTTTCTATTCTTTCTATTCATACACATTTTTGCCAGCAAAAAAAAATCAACATCACAAGGTTCTGAAAATTATATTGTGCTTAAAAAGGAAGCCAGGCTAGGAAAGCGAGCTTCTGTCTACCAAGGTTTCCTCTCTTGGAGACACAGAAATATTTTTCAGCTCATTGACAACAAAGAGAAACAACCATTTAAAAAAATATATAATTAGGGTCTGGCAATGCAAAATGAAGGATACGTTTCATCCTAAGAGGAAATTGGCAGCTCAGGAAAAGAAAAATCAAGATACAGGAAGGTGTTGCAAAGAAATGAGCTTAGAAAACAAATTAGGAGGAGGAGCAATGCAGTAGGCAGTGGAAAGATGTAAGGAAGATATGCAAATTATGGAAAACATGCAGGAGCAAAAGCAACACAAATGGGAGCGGGTCAAGGTGACCAATAGCAGGGATCTGTATTTCTCCCTCTCCTCAAAGAACAAACAGCAGTTCAGAGGAGAGTTGGATCAGGAAGATGGTGCAGGCAAGAAAAGACTTAACATCTTCCCACCTCAACCAAACGTGAATCTCAGCTATCCCAAGCTGTATTTAAGTTATTTAAACCAGAGTTTTTCAACCACCGGTCCGCTGGCATTTCCTGGAGGTCCGCGAAAGAGCCGCTGCCATGCATGCGCACAACAGCCTCATCTCGGACAGCTGTGCTGTCACTCCTCTCCCTCAGCTGAGGAAACTGGGAAAGGGAGAGGGAGCTCAATGGGAGCCAGCTGGGAACTGCACCGCACCTGGTTGGCCCTCTGGGTGGAGACCCAAAGACCGGGCCTTTTCCTTTCCCTGCTGTGTTTTCTACGGGGAAGGGAAAAGCAGAGGCAGGGCTGTGCTGTGCTGAGAGCATTTTCTCAGCCAGTCTATGCCGGTGTGTATGGCGGCTTGAGTGTGTGGGGTTCATTCTATTTCATTATTTAACATTATGAATATTATTGTATTAAGTACCTTTGTTTGATTTTGTATTGCTCTGCTGCTAATATTGTATCTGAATTTGTATTTGCTATGAGTATAGTATTGCATTTATATTGATTTTGTATTTTGCTATTGTAAATTTTTAATCCAGTATTCTTGAAAAGAAGCAACAGTAGATTTCACAGTAGCCTTATTTGAATTGCATATTGCTCTCTAAAAATTTCAGTTGTATTTGATTATACTTGATTTCAATATTTTATTCTTTTATTAGCATTTTTAGTGCTCAGTTTCTAGTTATTTTAGAACATTTACATTTTTCGTACTTCATTTAAAAACTAATACACAAAATGCTTTATTATGTATATAATGATATTTATTTCTGCCTCAGCAGTCCCTGGAATAATTTTCCTCTTTTTGCCAGTCCCCAACAGTAAAAAAGGTTGAAAACCACTGATTTAAACCCTACACAGGGAGACTCAACTTACAAAACTCCTATTTTTACATGCACTTTGGCAATGTCTCATAAATTTTAATGAAACAGTTACACATGACACAGGAAGTTTTTTAAACAGATGATTGCAAAGTTACGCAGCAATGGCTGTATTTACATGTAACAACAAATCAGCATCCCAGAAAATATTGGCTTATCCTCATGCCAAATTGTTCCTGCTTGGCTCCTCCACCACCAGTGACTAAACAAACCAGAAACTCATTGCTAAGCAAACCATGTAGTGTCTGTCCAAATGAGGATTCAAGGTCTATCAGTCCCTTAACAAGATGGAATTTGAAGCCAAGGTGTGTATATACACAAGGAGGTAAGAGTTGTTCAAACGCTAGGATGCAAATGCTTGCACACATTGAAATTACCTATCCTTGGTTACAGTACTTGATAGGAGAATCTTCCTTAATAGGCTCTCAATAGCTTTTCCCCAAGATCCACCTTCCCATCCCTTACATCCAGCAAGGTAGCACAAGTACAGAAGAACTCTGGACACAGAAATGTGGCTTTGTCCTCAAAAAGTGTGGAGTGCTATGAGCAGGGTGGATAGAAATCAATGGTTAAAAAAAAATCTGATTGTTTTATTTAAATCTGATTTTTAAATTTTAAATTAGATTTTTTCATTTAAATTGGTTTTTTTCTTAAATAAAATGCTTCTTGGGGGGAAAAAAACTATCAAAAGAAAGTTTTCTATTTAAGATACTTTACTGTCCAAAGGTTACTCATAATGAAATAAGGAATAGTTTTTAATTTTTAGCATGAGGCTGTATATTCATGCATTGTTTAAATTTTTGGATAAATGAATTCCATTAATCCATTCACAATGTCATCCTCATCCAGAGCTTTCTGTAAGATAAATGGAAAGTTTTTCTATCTAGAAGATATCACAGATGATTGGTTTTACAGTTCTCAAAACTGTGAATTTGTGTCTGGAAAAATCACATGCCTCTTTTTCACAGGAAAAAAGTTCTAAAATGAACATACAGAGTTACGGAAAAGACCTTAATCCAGTTGTTCCTTTGCAAATCTATGTACCCAGAATCAACCCCTCGTCTCTTACATTTTAAATTTAAAAAAATATGTATCAATGAATAGAAGACTACTAAGAATGGAATAGATCTCCACAAGAAACTAAGTGTGAGGAGGGAGAGAGGGGCAAGCAGTATTCTGCTTTTGAGAATACTCCACAAGTATTTGGATCTTTTTGTGTATAGCCTGAAGTTTATGGCATTATTCTTTCTCTAAAGGAGGAAACCTATAATGGCAGAGGACATAAAAGAAAGCCAGTTTGGGAATATTTTAATGAAGTTCCTCTACCTATGGGCAAGGCAGGCATGCGTGCAAATTATGCAGAAAACCATGATTTAAATCTAGTCTTAGTGATTAGTGATTTACATTACAGTGAGTGGACTATGAGAGGGTCACAAAGTAAGCATGTTAGGCAAACATACTTGGGTTGGAAGAAGCAGAAGGCAAAGCAACAGTTCATCAGTGTGTTTTGGATCTAGTGATTTATTTTATTTTTATTTATTTTTCAATTTATATCCTGCCTTTTTCCTACAAAGGGCTCAAGGCAGCTTACATCCTCCTCCTCCTCCATCTTATCCCCACAACAACAACCCTGTGAGGTAGGTTGGGCTGAGAGTCTGTGACTGGCCCAAAGTCACCCAGTTGGCCCCATGGCTGAGCGGGGACTAGAACCCAGATTGCCTGAGTCCCAGTCCCATGCTCTTAACCACTACGCCACATCAGCTCCTCCATGAAGCCGTGGCCTCAATGATAATGGCAGGAATCAGTCAAGAACACCACAGAGGTAATATTTGGCAAACTCAATGAAATGCCTTGTCTCCTAGATTGAACAGATCTCCCTGGCCGTGTGCCTGAATTTGGGCTGCCTAGTTAAGCATTACAAAGCCGTGCTTCTGAGGCGCAATTTCATTACTGGCTGTTAGAACAAAAGGATGGGGCCATGGCCCACTGGGAGTACATGCTCTGCAAGCAGGACGTGCCTGGTTCAATTCCTGGCAGATCCAGGTAAGGCTAGAAAGATCCTTACCCGAAACCCTGGAGGGCTATTGTCAGTCAGCGCTGACAATACTAGGCTAGACTGACCAACAGTTTGACTCAGTAAGAAGGCAGCTTCCTACTGTCCTACGAAATAATCCGCTAGTTCTTGAGAGAAGGACTGGAGGATATTTCACACTAGTGCCTTGGACTGGCCAGTTTTCACTTGTCTTGTGTGCTGCTTGACTAGGACATTGATTAGACTATGAAGAAGGCATCTGCATATATCTAGAGTCCTACGACTTGCGTACTTGTTCCTGTTAATTCAAGTAGGGTAGATAATTCATGGGTTATTAACTTTAAGCACATTAGGTGCTAGTACCTGGCACATTACCATCTGGATTCTTTAGCACCCAGCTTCCCTTTGCATCTTGCCAGAGCAATAAACACAATAGAGGAAGGGCTAGGGTAGAAGCCAGGAATAGGTGGCTTCCCAGAAGTTGCTAGACTGCAACTAATCAGCCCTAGCCAATATAGTCAATGGTAAGCGATAGCAGGAGTTGCAGTCCAACAATTTCTAGAAGGCAACTGATTGCCCATCTCTGTGCTAGAGTAATAATGCCAATCAAATGTGCACCCAAAAGCTATCACAGCGGTCCAGCTAGTGAAGACTGGAAAAATAAATTAGCGGAATATGCAGTAATGGCAAAATTAACCAGCTATATAAATAGAAGACCAGTCACAGAATTTAATGACAAATGGAAAGCTTACATATTTTACTTAACAATGCAGAAAAAAAGTAACATTTATGT
The DNA here is from genome assembly GCF_004798865.1 of Varanus komodoensis. Lineage (NCBI taxonomy): Eukaryota > Metazoa > Chordata > Lepidosauria > Squamata > Varanidae > Varanus > Varanus komodoensis. The sequence goes on from NW_025335269.1 coordinate 36,907,408, forward strand.
AAGGATGACCTAGCTGATACTTTTACTAATTAGCTATAATAGAAGATCGGTTAAAGAATTTGATCTTAAATGAAAAGCCTATTATATATCCTTTATTAGTACTTGGGAGCATTACTATTATTATACATGCAACACTCAAATTAATATAATTGCTTTATGAATCTTTTTATTATGATTTTGTTTTATCTGGGAAAAAAGGAAAAATTATTAATCGCTAGTGGGTTTGTAGATGTAAGATGAATTATTATTTACTTGATACCCATGTTAAAGCTTTTTTGTAATCATTGAATCAAAATTGTATTGGTAATACTAAATATTGATTTTTTGTGTAATTTTCTGTACTTAACACTGTATGCAATTTTTGTGTAGGGTCCTTTTGTATCTTTTTCTTTCTTTTTCATGTTACTTTTTTCTTTTTCCCCCTTTTACCAATAACAAGAACAACAACAACAACAACAAATAAAAGCTATCACAGTGGAGCTTCTTGGCTTGGTAACCTCCTTAAAAATGCAATAAAATTTATATTTCAAAAACAGAAGGTCCTCATTCTCAGAAGCCAAAATGATTCAAACAATTAAAACATTGCGACTGCCTACTGTGTTCCCCCCAACACATATTTAGTTTAATTATGCCCTCATCATACCACTATTTGCTCATCCTACCTTGAACAGGAATACATATTTGTACTCCAGGAGAAGTGATTACATTTCCTGCCATTATTGCCCCATGCTCATGGATGTTTCCATTTGGTCAGGCAAAAATGTATTATTATGATGGATGTCAACCAGACTGGCTGTGAACACTAAATAAAGAGCTACAGCTCAACAATGTTTCTTGGGGCAAATGTAGCTAATGACACAGCACTATTCATTTCTAATCAGAAATAAGCCCCACTGAGTTCAGTGAGACTTGCTGCCTGGCAAGGTATTGGGTGTACAGGATTGCACTGTAAAGCTATGGATATTATGGTTGTGCACTGATTTCTATTTAATCTAGGCAGTAGTTACTTGCAGCCCTGGAAACTCCAAAGCAGGATTTTAAGGTACTAAAAACTACTTAATTTCATTCCTCAGTTTCAGGCACTACTTTAGCATGTACTTCAGCCTCAACTAGGATCTTGGGAAAGTATCTCCTCTTCAGTAAACTGAGGTCACTGCTTATCCCTACACAGAAACACCTCCATATCAGAAGTTTTAATAGATATAATGGTGCTCTGGACCCTGTCACACACCTCTCAAGTACTGCCAGGGGGTGAAAGACAAAATCCCAACCACCACCATTCTTACTATAAAAGCTGACTTAACTGGCACACAAATCTTTTTTGACGCTGGTGACACATCACCATCTTCTACTACACACCAGGGCAGCATAACTGGGTTCAGAGCAAGTGACGTGACCCATGCGCACATGCACCCAGGTCTGCCCCCCGAAACTTGGCTGCTGCTCACTCTTGAGCCCTCATCCTGCAGCATCATCTGAGGCTGCCACCTTGTTTTGTCTAACAGTAAGGCTAGCCCTAGAACTAGACAATCGCATCTATACAGTGCTGGTTCACTGCATTTCCAGCAAACTTATTATTCAGGGATATAGGCTGATTCACCCCCAAATCCCGCCCCTCTCTGCCTGGAATACCAACTCAGTGCTATGCTTTTATTAAGATGCGATACATCACCAGGAAAGTAAAGCCACAGTGCAAAGATTTTCATGCACCATCACCATCCACTGGTACATTTGCTACCACTTTCGCTAAGATTTCCCAATGCTCCTGCTTCCAGCAACCACAGGAACCATTTCCCGAGTCTTATAGCTGCACAGAACAGAACGGGTCAGTTAGGGTTGTATGCAGACATCTAGGAGTTTGGTACAACTCATAAGGCAGGCAAAGCAAAGCCCTTATTAATGGTATTGGCCCCTGTCAGTTTCAGGTCTACTGTCTAGCTTCCTTTACACTTGAACACCCTTCAAGGAGCCCTCCGGCCACCTGAATTCTCTCTCCACGCACCCCTCCCCCGTGCCACCAGAACAACTTACACTCCTCCTCTCCATAAGCTTGCTCAGAATTCACCTCCTTCGGGCCTTCTTTTTCTTGCCTAGTAGTCACTCCCCCCCCCCCCGCTACATTCCCCATACATTGCAATCATACAGGCAAATACACAAGGTAGACTAACGCTGCGCAAGCTGCATCTTTTCTCCACCGCCCTCCGTGCAAAAAGGCCCACAACACCTGCAGTCCTGCAGCCTAACCCCATGGCTATTTCATCGTACCGTTTCTTCCCACCGCACGAGCTCCTCCTTTCTGGCCTTTTCCCCCGTCCGCCGCCTTACCTTCCGCCTTCCTGCTAAGGGCCATGTCTCCTGGAGCACCGCCCGAAAGCAGCAGCAGCAGAGGCGAAGTATCACCCCGGGGCTCGCCTGCAATGCATCGCCTCTGTCCAGCTAGGAAGCAGCCGCGCACATTCTCGCTCGGACGGGACCCACTCCTAGCTTCCTTCTTCCCACTCAGGCGTGTCTATCAGCTGGGGAGCTGACACCTCATTGGTTCTGCGGCGAAGGAGAGGGCGGTCCCAGCGCCGAAGTGTTCGAATTGCAGGGCAGACCTTCCCCTCGATGGCTGCCCTGGCGGGGACAGAACTATGCCGCGCCTCTTGAGGAGGAGGAGGCGGTGGCAAGGGGGGGGGAGCGCGGCTGCGCAGAGCGTGAGAATTCTGCCTCGAGGGTGGTTTTGACAGCGGCGGCGGCGGCGGCGGCGCAGCGCACAGTTGCTTAAGCAGCAGCAAAAGCAGCACCAGCGCGCGGACGGCAGGAGAGGACTAGCGAGCGGTGCAGTTCACCTCAGCGTGTGCTGCGCGCGCGCGAGCGAGTGTGTGACACATGATAATATACAAGGGAGATCATGGTATTATACACACGCCTCTGCCTCACTTCTTTTTCTTCTTCTTCTTCTTCTTCTTCTGCTTCTAACACCACTCTCAGTACTACAACAACTACTACTACTGCCACCAGCAGCCACCACTCTCTCCTCCTCCTCCTCCTCCTGTCCCGGCTTCTCCTTCACCTGACTCGCTGAGCCCAGCATGCAGCCCACTCTCTGCTAAATGAATAATGCACTAGAATGTCCGCGCTGAAAAAGGTAAGGGGCTTCCAAGAGGTCGGCAGCCAATGGCATCGAACAGCACAAGTCCCATGTGGGGCGGTGGGGAGAGGGAATGTGTGTGTGTCTATGTGTCTGTAGCGGGAGCACGAGCCCCGATCCCGTCCCCCACTCCGTGCAGCCTGTGCTGAGATCTTTTTTTTTTAAGACCTAACACCCCCCCCCCCACGCCACAGCGGCAACCCTGACCAGTGCTGGGTGAACACTGCAAACTCTCTCAGTGGATGCAAAGTGGGGTTTGCGGGGAGGCACTGAAGCCTGGTAGGGGTCCAGCTGCTCCTGGGATTGAGTCACGGGGGGTGGGGGGTAATAGGAGCCGTGCAGCCGTTGCCGTTGCTAGGATTTATCTCGGTGTGAATGCTCTGTGCTGGGTTCGTTGTTGCAGTTATGGGGCGAGGTGTCCGCCTGGGGTTGCCTCGGGGAGGCGGCGGAGGAAGAAGAGTGGCTGCGTGTGTGCGGGGAGGGCGGCTTGCACCTGCTCGTGCTCGGTTTCTCTCGAGGTGCTCTGCACGGCAGTCAGTCCTGACAGGATTGTCGTGGGTTGGGGGATGTGCATCTGCTGCGGGGGTTGCTTCTCTCTCCTAGCGTGGGGTATATGGGGGGGGGGTGAAGAGATGGGAGAAACGGGCGTCTTGGCGGCGGCTGCGGTTATTTCGGTCACGGAAGGGGGTGCGCGCGTGGGGTGGAGAAGGAGCCGCTGTTGGGACTGTTGCTTAACTGGCCCAGGCTCTTGGCTGTGAGGGCGCAACTCGTGCAAGCTTCCCCCCCCCCTTTAGGGCGGGGGGAGCTTTTAGGGATGCTCCTGGGGTGCACCTGCTCGGAGCCACTGCTGTGGCTGCCTTCGCAAAAGGGGGAGGGGGTGTTATGCCGTTGGTGGGCAACACAGGGCGGCTACTACAAGAAGCGGACGTACGGAGTGGTGGTGATGCAGCCGCAACTAGCACTGGAGGTGAAGGGAAGGACTGAGGGTCTTTGGAAATGAAAGTACGAGGAGGAGAAGAGCCGTAGTTCGAAATTTGCACTGGGAGGCGGCCAGGGGATTTGCGGGTGGGTGCTGGGGTCGGGAAGGAGGAAGCTTCAGGCAACCGCAGTTAATATTGGGAGACGGTTGGAAAGTCTTGGGGGGACGGCAGGGGCTCCCTAGTCACATAGCGGGGATGCGCGGCGACCGTTTGTGTGCGTGCGCACGGGCGTGAAGTCGCGAAGAAATAACCGGAGAGGGTTGCTTCGGGGAGTGCCAAGGTGTACGTGTGAAGCCTCTAAGAGGAGGGCACGGCTGGGCATGTTGAGGGGGCCGGGGAATGACCGTGGGGAACAGAAGAGGGCAGTCATCCGGAATAAATGTGGGTCCTGAAGCGCCAGTTGCTGTGCGTGTAGTGTGTGTGGGGGTGCCTTGTGCGTGCGTGCATGCGGGGGGGATCGCTGGGGGGGCTGTGGGGTGGTCTGCACTCGCCCAGATTTAGCAGTAGGGGTTATTGGGGCCGACTGGGCTCCGTCCGGGGAGTCCGCCGTCCAGGACGGAGGAGGGCCCGCCTGAGCACGGGGCGGGCGCGGAGGGCTCCGGGGGCCGCTTCCCCCGACGACGAGGGCTCGCAGCGGCGGTGCTGGGGCGAGGGGGACGTGCGCGCGCGGCCGACCCGTGTTCCCGCGGCGGCGCGGGCTGCCGTAGCGGTCGCCCAATGGCCCCTCGCGGGAGCCCGCCGCGCTCCCCGCCGCCGCCGCCGCCCCGTGGAGTGGTCACAGCGGAGCGCCCTCCACTGCTGCTGGGCTGCGGGCTGGCGCTCGCCTTCCTCCGCTCGCTCTTCCCCATGCGCGGACGCTGCGGAGAGTATCCGAGCGGCAAAAGGCCGGGCCGGCTGCCCGACGGGCTTCACTGCCGCGGCTAACGGAGCAGAATGAAGAGCTTGACGAACTCGACGGTTGCAGATATCCCGGTTCACAAAGCATGACAGGGTGGTTTTTAGTCGCTGTTTACTAAATCGAGAATGGTGCAGTTCAGTGGAGCCAGCCCGAGGCTCGGGATGTGAGAACGAGGAGAGCTGAGGTGTGTGAGGCAGTGGGAGCATTCCCTCTGAACTCCCCTACCCATCATGGGAAGGACTCCACCACTTTTAACACACGCGTATATGCAGCTAACACGTGCATTAATCTGGGGCTTGATTTTTGATGTTTTGGGGGCACAAGGAAAAAGCAAACATCTATCGAGCTGTTTGAAGAAATAAATACATAAATTTCGAAATTCAGTTTGTGGGGGCAAGGATTGCTTTTATGGAGGGGAACCCCACTGAGGAACAGTTAATTGGGGTGGGTTGGGGAGCTATTAGTCGCCTTTTCCCACCGCCTTCTCTGCTAACACCGCCTCCCTAACACAATACAGGCTTGGGTGCCTGCTGTTCCCCTGGCAATGCCAGCCAGCGATGGGCATGAATCCTCAGCGAGAAGGAGGGTTTCAAGTGGGGTGGGCCAACAGCATGAGTTTGAGGGATGCAAACCTAGAGCACCATGGGCTTTTTGGAGAGTCTCAAATGGAATAAAATTAGCCTTCATTTTCCTCCCAGACATCTTTACCCAAGAAATGCCCAAAAGCTAATTCTCCAACTATACCTGCTGTGCAATCCTATATATATCTACTATAAGAATGAAGTCCTATAAATGTCTACTTTATGTTCTGAATAGAGTAAATTCAATCCTATAGAAGTCTAGTCAGACCTGAGGCTTACTGCTGGGTAAGTATGCACAGGACCGCCACCATGTAGATCCTTGCTTGCTAGCTGCTAAACAGAGGGACTCCAGTGTTAAGGCTTAGTTTGAGCTTTCTGTGAATGGCTGCATCTTGTGCAGAATGCACTTTCCAGCCAAGGCAGTGGATGAACATGTCTCTGGTCAGTGGCAGAGGCATCAATGCCTTCTTCCTTGGCAAAGCAGGGGGATGGAGCATGATTTGCAAACCCACATGATTACACTCAACCAGCTTCATAAGGTTCTTCCCCTCAGGATTTAAGTCAGTGAGCAGAACCTAATCTATTCCTTGTTGATCATGCTCATAGGGAAATGGGTGACATGAATAATAAACATGTAATTATATCACATGTACTTTAGTCACCCCTTGTGATTGATCAATTGGCATGGACTTCCATGTTCAATATGCCAAATGACTGTCTTTCACCAGAAAGCAGAGATCGGTCTTTTTTGTCCCCACCACATGAGGAACCTGAACTAATGGCCAATGTCCTCCTCTCTCCAACAACTGGAAGATCATGGAGTACTTCTGCTACAAGTTTAATTATGCCCTGTTTCCATAGGTATTCTTTGGAAGGAGTGGAACACGTAAGGTTTATAAAGATGGAAGAGCCAAGAGTACTGGCAATTCAGGAAGACGTTGTTAATCAGGATGATGTTGTAGCTGCAGCAGCCAAATTGTTTTGTGGCAATTTCAAGTGGCTCACAATCAAGCTTTGTTAGCAATTAGAACAGTATTCTAAATTGTGGGATCTCCACTGTGGAGGCTCAAATAACAACAGCAACAACATCAGTTTATAGTGCAATCCTGTACATATCTATTTTGAAGTAAGCCCCAACAGAGTTTAGAGGGACTTTATTCCAGGTAAGTGCATATAGGATTGCAACCTTAATGAAGGAACCACCAGTTGTATCTCAGAACCACCAGTTGTATAGCTAGGCATATCTCAGATATGCCTAGCTATAATGAAAATGTGTAATTTTACTCAGAAGGTGTCTGTTTTGCTTCTCATATGTAAGTTTGGAGCTCCTGAATCTCTGCTAAAGCAATTACTGTGATTTCTTATATTTAAGAAGATCAGAGATAACAAGTGTCTGTGAATGAGACTGCTGGTTCATTTTAGATTGTCCAGACCAAGGGATAGCTCTTGTGGATGAATATCCAGGAACCCTATAGCTGTTTTCCATACCACAAGTATATAGAATAAATGCTATTAATGTGCATTTACTTTAAATTTTGTGAAATATTTCTATTCACAAATAAGACTCCCACTCATTACAACATCAGCAATGCCTTTTATGATTTGTCTTTTCTGTAAAGGCTTTCCTTCAAAACTGGCTTTTGTTCATGAATCATTTTGCATTCTCTTTGAAATAAC
>NW_025335269.1:36914776-37001323 GCF_004798865.1 Varanus komodoensis
TGTCTCACTTCCAAGTAATGTCTTAAATGTAGGTAAGTGGAGTAAGTGATCTTTAGGTGTGAGTTTGCGATTATAGCTGCAATCCTAACCACACTTACCCGAGACTAAAATTTAGTGAGGCTGACTTCTGAGAAGACATGCACTGGATTGCATTACATGTGCTTTAGAGTATAATAATCAGAACAACTGTTAAATCAGCTATTCTCCATTTACACAGAGAAATGCCTATTATTATAAAAAGTGGGGAATAGGGTGCAAAAGGTGATAAATATTGTAAGGGTCACTTACAATGTGTACAGTGGGCAAGCTCATACATAAGGACAAGAAGCCACAGTGGAAACTGCTCAGGCAGGGCTTGTCCTTATGTCTGAGCCAAGCATCCATGAAGTGTGGTATGCTTGGTTCCTGTGAAAGGATGTGGAGAAACAAGAGCTCATGAGGTTCTCGATACATCACCATAGTTTGTGTTGCAGTCTGAACCCAATCACAATGTTTTTGGGCAGTTTCGCGGTTTCCACCATAGGAAGATCGGCGGCAGCAGATGCTCCAGCCTGCATTTCCACTGTCCTGCGCCGCCTAGCAACTGCTGTGTCAGAGCCTGCTGTGCTCTGATTGGCTGCACCATGCTGCTTTTCCCCTATATCTACACATTGCCTTCCTGATGCCCAGCTGCAGCTTTGGAATTTTGCTGGCAGTGTGGCCTCACAAAGCCTTGACTCCAGCAGCCAAAAGAGTCATGCTTGACTCTCTAGGTGGGTTGCTGGAATTTAGGGAGTGGTACTTGGAAGTGGCAGAATATTCGTGCTCCTCAGAGACCCAGCAGTCTCTTCATAGGAAGGCACATAAACACACAGGGTGTCCATGGGCACTGCCATAGGGGCAATCACCCTGAGAAGCCCATGTCTTCTGCACGGCTCCCGCCCTCTCCTCTGTTCCCATCTAGTCCCTGACAATCCTCAAGCCTCTCAGCAAGCCCTACGATCCCCTACCCACTGCCGGAAAACATGGTCTTAGCGGCCTGCTGCAAAACTTCTGGGCAGATACTCACACATGCACCAGTGGGAAAATCTGCCCAGCCAGACACACGCCTCCCTCCCTCCCTGCCTTGGGTGCCTGTGCTGATGCTCTCCAGGTGCCTGGTTGCTGGGGGAGGCGATCTTGTGACAGCCTGTGCACGCCCTGTACATGGTGAGGGGGCACCTGGTCACAGGTGCAGAGAGGAAGGGGGAGAGGTGTGTGGGTGCATGTGCTTGTCTGCTGGCACAGAGCAGGGTAGCAGAGGGGAATGCTCTTGTGCCACTACTCTAGAGCAACAGTACACCTCTAGCAAGTAGACAGTTGCTTCCTAGAGCAGCAGGGGGAAAACCCAGGAGGAGGAACCCGACTGAGGCCAGTAGGCCAATGAGGGAGAAGCAGTTGATGCAGGCAGGAGCAGTGTACACTGGGATTGATTCAGAGCCATGGGAAATGATGGGATATGAATGGCCATTTGGCGGGAAGGTGGAGATGCATGCAAACCATGCATGTGCTGAAACCAAGCCCCTGTCTGAACCCAAGGCACAAGGTGAGATACATTTTGCATGGCATGGCTTAGGGTTATGTGTGAACATACCCATATATTTCCTTTTTGTAGGTTTGCCCACAAGAACAAAGTGGATTGCCGTGTTTCAGAAGCAGGTCTAAAGAATCTGCTTCCCTTGTCCAGCTGTTTATTCTACTATATCTTGGTAATGTGGCTGTGTGAAAAAGGCATGTATGTACTATGTTAAAGAACCTTCACCTACCTGCTAGATTCTAGCAGATTTTTCCTGTGACTGTTGGTGTTCATATGTGGACACATACATTTATTTTTTTACAGGCAATTCATAATATTTACACTTTGTAGCTTTCAGTTCAGGTAACACTATTAGTCTATTAGGTTAATCAGTGCAATAATTTTGTAGATTTTAAGGTATCAGGTAAACTGCAATGGACACCTACTTTTAATATGCAGGAACAATTAAAATGCAATTCTATCAAGTAAAATCAATTTTCTTTTACAACTCTTAAACTCCTGTAAGCTATTTTGGTTATAGAATACTGAAATGGCATTTTTAATCCTAGAATATGTCACTGAAGACTTTTCAAACTACATGAGTCAAAGGAGAACAGCTGCTACAATTCTCTTTTATTAACCAGACAAACTTTGCTAGTTGCTCTATAGTGAATTCCTCCATTTAAACAAGCACAGTAAAATTGAGGGCATGGGCCCTATGTTAATCCCACTTTGTCTAATAGCATAGTGCTTAAAGTTATAATTTCAAGTAATTATAATTTAGTACTATTTAATCTAGTCAGTTTGCTGTGTACTGCTATCCTCTTAGTTTATTATCAAGTGGTATTTTGGTCCAGAAAATGTACTTTTGTCCACTAATGTCAGCTCCGGGATGCAAGCGGTGAGACTAGGGGTGATGGCAAAAGAGAGAGAAAGAGAGCATTTATTTAGTAAGACATAGTAGAGCCAAAAAGAAAGGAAATTCAGGAATCAGCAAGAGTTAGATACCAGCAAAGGCATGGTAGGACCAGAGGTGATGGTGGCATCCAGAAGATGTAAGAGATGCTTGGTCACTGAATCAGAGACCAATAAACAAGCAGACAAACAAAACCAGGAGAAACTCAAGGTACTACTGAAGGCATTTCAGGACTTGCTGAAAAGACCAAAGAGTTACTGTGCTATGGCAAAAATAGGCAGGTCTGAGAAGCCTTTTATAGAGCCCCCTTGAAGCTGCCATGCATGATTACACTGGCCCTAATCCTGTGAGCACCTGGAGATCTGATGTCAGTCCTAGAAGTACTTACATGCTGGGCCCAGCTGCCTTCTGTATCAGGCCAGCAGGAGCAGCTGCATTGCTCTGCAGATTCTGGCCTAACATGAGCAACACAATCAATGCATTTAGTATTAGGAATATTTTTTGAAGGGGCAGAGGATACCTGATTGAACATTTGTATTTCTGTCACTGGCCTGGATGAATGTTGCTTGTAAATTTCTCCATGATGATACTACTTGGTATAACCAAATCAATTATCTTTTGCAAGTATTACAATCTTGTAAGGAATTTTATAGGCTACTAAAATGGCAAGTTTATCCTAGAATACAATCCTAGAACTTTTCTTGTTTGTACATCCATGCATATCTTGGCTTTCTGAATAATTCAACACATTCACCTTTTTGTGCAACTTATTTTTTCAAAAGTAGAATTCATCTGTTAGGTATATCATTTCAAGTTTTGCCTTCAATCTTAGTCTGGATACACATCATAACATTTTAGAGTAATGATAATAGAAGGAGCTGCTTTATACTCCATACTCCAGTACCACCAGCTGTCCATACAGTGTTTACTCAGCTGGGAAGCAATTCTGCAAAAATCTCAGACGGAGGTTTCTCATTCCTGCCACTTCATATACTGCAGTGAAATTGTGGCCAACCTTTCAGAGACATAGCATGCAAAATTTCCTCCATGCAGAACCTGTGCTCCAAAACTGGGGCAGGTAGAAAACATCAGATCACAGTGCTGTGGAAAATCCAGTGAAAGAGATTTTACACAGTTGTAAATTCCACTGCTGATAATGTGATTAACATGTAACACCTGAGATAGTTTCCTTTCTCCATCAGTAAAATAATGTATATGCAGCACCGAACAATAGTTAGAAAAGCTAATTGCCACTAAATATGGGTAAACCAGAACCTCCGTTTATAGCTTACTGAAATTGTACAGCAGACCTCCCTGGGATCTAAACATTCCATGCTGTTCAATGCATTGCAGGTAGAGTATATGTTCTTTCCATTTGCTCAACTACCAAAGCAAACTACTAAAGTTAAGGACTATATAACTGTCATCAGTAGAGATTATTAATTTGATTGCATGTTGTAGACAGAGATGGCATGTTGTACTGCATGCAATTAAATTAATCAATGAGTAATAACTAAAATGCAATCTTTATTGTTTGCTTGGGGGTCCGGTTGGAATTAGCAGTGGTTGGTTATAGCCTACGCATACCAATGGGACAGCTGTGGCAGAATCATACTCAGGTTATGATAACTGCAGACCTATAGCATTTGGCAGAAACCCTGCGGTACCACTGGAACTCAAGATCTGCCAGTGGCACAAGGATACAGGAGGACTGGTGGGGCACCCCTTTGGTGGAACCAGCAGAGTCATGAGCAGGACATGTAGGCAGAATCGGGAGGAGAAGACTTCTGCCACATCTTGTGCTCATTCAAGCCACAGCCTTGCCTCTATCAATACTGCAAATTGATACCTGACCCCAACCTGGCCCAAGAAACTGATTTCTCTCTGACTTCTTCCATGTAGGGGCAGGAGGTTAAATATTTACTGCTAACGAATCTGAATCAGCAATCACCTGCTTGTCTTTGTGCTTGCTTTGCAAATTACAGCACTTGTTTTAGTCTCCGGCTTGGCTTGGCTTGGCTTGGCTTTTTTGGGATAGCATGGGCTGGAGGATAAAATGTTCCCTGTTTGAGCATTTTTGTGTGTTTGTGGTGCTGTGGGATAAAGCAAGCACAGAGTTTGCTGCCTGGTTCACAAGTGTTTCTTGTATGCGGAAGTGTGGCTATGTTGGCTCTCTCTGGGTGCCTCACCTGCAAATGGCAGTACAGAGGTCCCTGGCTTCCAGAATTATGGGTGTTGCTATCACCATCATTCCTCATTGCCTGGCCCTTCCAGGGATACCATGTCACTCTCTGTGTGTCTTAAATCACATTTGTATATTTATTTATTTATTTATTTATTTAAAACTTTTATATGCCGTCCCTTATGCATAGCATCTCAGGACAGCTTACAGTCATTAAAATCAAAATACAATAAAACAATCTATAACAATATAACAGCTAACCAATAAAATAAATAAAAAGTGACTGTTAAACATTAAAATACTAATTTTTAAAACAATTATGGAATAAATTGAATAGATTGACCTGGCGCCGAAAAGGGTATAAGCTTGGCACCAGGCGAACCTCTCCAGGAAGCACATTCCATAAGCTGGGCACCACCGCAGAAAAGGCCCTACTCCGAGTAGATGTCCTTTTTGCCTCCTTCAGGGAGGGTTCTTGGAGCAGGGCCTCTCCCACAGATCTTAAGGGGCATGAGGGCATATAAGGAAGGAGACGTTCCTTCAGGTATCCCGGTCCCAAGCCATTCAGGGCTTTATAGGTCAAAACCAGCACCTTGAATTGGGCCCAGACTTTAACTGGAAGCCAGTGGAGCTGGTAGAGAACCAGCATTATATGAGAATAATGACTGGTCCCCGTCAGCATCCTGGCAGCTTTATTCTATGTGTAGTATGTGTTGAGTGTTTTCCTGTTCTCTTGCAGGCTGAACTCATGTAAGATATGGTGGTGTATCTCAAGGCTCAGTGTAAGTAGATTACAGGATTGCTCTGCTCAACATCTGTTGATCCTCCACCATTCAATTCAGTGAGGAAATGGTTCACCTTGATTGGATCATACTCAACAATTGTATGTTTAGGTATAATAGCCAATTGATTAACCTATTTTTTAAAATCTGCCTGGGAAATGCTGAGCTATCTAATGGTTAGATTATAAAGTTAATCTCATTCTTATGTAATCAACACTGAAAAATGCATTAATATTTTAGATAATCTGTGATCTGGTACTTTTTTCTCTGCACTTTCTGAGTTTTAAAACAGACACCTTATCATGACTTGTGAAATGCATAACATTTTGCATTTCTCTTAGTTTTCGGTGATCTGGGTTAGATCCTCGATGGACATTTAACTGGGTTTGGATTTCATTTGGAATTTGCCATATGTTTTGTTTTTATGCTGTCAGTGTTTGGTTGGTTCCACCTTGAACCTTCTTGAATAAAAATCAAAATACATTCTTCTGTGAAAGATTTCTTAACATCATCATCCTTTAGAGTGAATAGATCTTAAAACATGATCTACTTATGAGTAAGATTTTGTGAGGAATCCAAATCGTGTGGAAAATCCACTGGGTTTCCTTGTTTTACCTTTCTGGGCTCTGGTCTGCTTTGCGTTGGCCCAGAAGCGAGCTCCTGGTGAGCGTGTCCAGGGTTTGAGGGCTCTTGCTCAGAATTGAATCCTGTGGACTGCGTAAACACACTGCACAATCTAGAGGTCTCTCTTGGATATAGACAGGATAGAAATGTTTTAAAGATAAATGAATTCTTCACTGCCAGCAGCAGTGAGTGGGGAAGAAGGTTGGCCACCAGGAATGGAGACTGGAGGTGGCTGCCAGGGGTCTGTGAGCCTTTGCAAACTTCCTTTTCGCTCGTCTTGCTTTGCAGGACCCAGCCAAGCATGAAAGTGGATTCTGGAGGGGCAGAGTCTGAAAGGTTTGTCCCAACCCTACTCATGATGAAGCCAGAAACTTGCACTTGGCTCCATCCCACTCCAGCCATTAATTTGCCCCTGAGCCTAAGCTGGTTATGAAGCTTGGAATCTTCATCCTCCTCCTTTTAGGCACTGGATTCCCTGGTTTATGTTCCACTGTGTAGTCTAGTCTTTCTAGGACATTGTCAAAATCTACCTAGTCAAAGAAAAGCCCCTAAATTTGAATATGAATGGTTTTGTGAGGTACTTTGATAGTCCAAACAAATACAGATCATCTCAGTCTCATTTGAAAGCCAAGAGTCTGAACTAAGACCTCCAGCAAACAGAATTAGAGTCCATTGAGGGAATTGGATATTTCTGTGGTTTAATGTTTATAGGCCAAACTATTGCTATACACAGCAAAGGTCAATCAGACAAGAATTATTCTGAAGGTTTTATTATTATACATAGCCTCAGTAAAGATTAAATCTTAAATTTTCTATACTACCTGAAAGCCATTCCTACACTGATTTACACTTCTTGGGGAAAATATTCAGCTAGAACAAAGGCCTTTCATATGCAACAATTTCTTTGCCTGATCCACTTTTGTCTGGGTTAAAAAAATACCTCCAGATATGAATAATCCTAGACTTTATTTTAATGCAGGATGAAGATTTAAAACAAAGTCAAAGTAGATTCCATGGGCTGGAAATTAGTATGTTTCTGCTTTAAAACAATGTTTAAGAAATAGATGGAGCAAAATAACTAAAATAACTAATAAGTAATTTGAGCTGAATAAACTTGCTTCATATTAGAAAGAATTATAATGAATTTCGAGGCAATTCCTCTCCACTGCTTTCCTATATTTACAGTTTAACTATTCAGTTAAAGTATTTGTTTTTCTTTGACTCATTTCATATTATGAAATATTCTGTTTTTCCCTTCTTTCATTTAAGAAAGAATTAATATTACCTAACTCCATGTGATCCAAATGTATGATGTGAAAGCAATAAAATAACTTCTTGAGAAAAACCACTGTGCAAATTTGAAGAGAGAATTTTCTCTCATTAATCCAGTAGAGAAGCTTTCCAATTAGAGCAAGCTACTAAGATTGGAACAAGTACTTGGTCATTTTTTTTCTTAGTAATAACCTCTAGCAAGAGCTCTATCTAGGCTTTCAGATAGGTTTTTTTTATCTGTAGCCATCTTGACTTTAGTCATTAAATGAGACAGTAAAACACAGTCTTGCAAACCATCATGTGATTTTGTGTATGTGCGCACCTTCAATTTTAGGGAATAATACAGTCCCGGGAAATATTGTTTAGTGTATCCTGAGATTGTGTATTTGCATATTTACATATTTGTGTAACACGGTAAAATTGTTCATATTTTATCATACCTCCAGTGGTTGTAGATTTATGTTTTAGAAGGTTTAAGAAGACAAACTGATTTCTTGTAATATCAAGCTTGAGTGGGCTGGTGCTTATCATCTGGTAGTGAAACAGATAGACAGGTAATACTATATGAAAGTAGTATATTATTATTGTATCTGTTACCGGGCTCAGCCAGGCAACAGCCAGAGTGAACCAGGTTGGACCCCAGACCCTGAGCCAAAAGGAGCCTGAGACGAGACTTGGAGCCAAAACAGTTTTATTCTAGTGTACAGCTTGTTAGTACAGCTAGGTTCAGGCAGCAGGAGAACCTACATTTGAAGAACCATCCAGAACAACCTCTACACTCAATGCAACCCTTGAATGGGGTTTATTATGTCTGAAGTTAGTCAATGGGTGGATTTGCATGTCATGATACCCCACCTGGCAATAAGCCACAGTGGCTTTGTTGCCATGAAAACAATTGGCTTGTCCTCTCCTCTTGATTTTTCTGTGAATATCCCAGGGAACACTGCAGGAAGACTAAATTGTCTCTGCACTCCCCACAGAGAGTGGGGAGCCATTTTGAGCTCTCTGTGCTTCTTTGAAGTTTAGCCCTTTTCCCTTCCATTGAGATCATGAAAGTCAGTTGTCAGGCTGGCTTTTGTGATCCCTGTTTTTTTGGCAGCTACAGACAGTCCCTTTAAAGTGGCTGAGTGGCACCTTTGAGAGCCTTGCGTATGCTTGGAATTAAAAAAAAGTCCACTCTTAGTTTTTTAAGTACTGTTGATTAGTTTACCTGCATTTGCGCAACTGCAGGCGATAAACTACAAAAAAAACACAGGTAGCACAGCTCCCGGCTGCAGCAGGGAGGAAGGAAGCCTGTGCCAGCTGTCTCCAAGTGCCCTTTCGGGGTGGCTGGCACTTGCAGGGGCTGGGGCATGCTGAGCAAAATCAGCAAGGGCCAAACAAATCCGATCAAATTCCCTGTAGTCATGTTAGGATCAGTCACCCAGGTGTGGATGGCAACCTGTCATGGGTGCAATAACCCTTAAAATAAGCCATAGTTTGTCAGGGTGGCTTGTGGCCCTCCTTGCCCTGCAGAAACCTGACTGGGTTCATAAGGTTCAACACACCATCACAGCTGGCAAGCAATCCGTGAAGTGTTGTTATGTCATGCAAACACCATCACCATGTGTGCTAAATTCTATGCACTATTTTGCTGGAGGCTCTACATAGGGTTCCAACCTTTTCAGCTGTATTTGGATCTTCAACAACAAAAGGGTTTTGGTGCCCTCTGCTGCCTACATCTGTTTCTTTTGAAACTGATGTTCAGTGCTGTTGGCTACCACTTCATTTTTATTAATCTGCTGTCATTCCTTAAAGCTTTTCTTTGCTCTAGGAAAACTACAGATAGTAGATTCTGTTGGTGCTGCTGACTATGCTGTTTTGGAACCAAAGTAAACAGGAAATGTCATTTCAGCATAACTTCTGGGAATGGAAAATTCTTCCATTTACATGTCAGACAGAATTAATTCCTGAAGATATAAAGCCAATCAGGTTTTGTGTGTGAGTGTGTGTGTTTAGGGCTAGTATCTGCTGTTGGCTTTGTTTATGTTAAATGCACATGCATGCACAGGTGCCTGCACAATGCACATTTTCTTCCTTCTCTAACACTCTGTACTTCATATATTTTCTTTGTTTATATATTGTATGACTGCTAGAATTACCATTTCAGCTGTAAAGTGTTATCATATTGTATGCTATTTCTGACCAAGAAGTTTCATGGAAGCACATTGCATGACATTTTCTATATTATTATACTTCATTAGTACATAGTCCTTTCTAATTGACAAGGTACTTGTGCTCATATCGAGTTCACAAGGAGAAAGTTTGCACAATTTGAGAGAGAATTTTCATATATACATGGAGGTCTGACAAATCAAACCAATCATGGAGGTTCAGAGCAATCCCACCCCTTTCCCAATATCCTTCTTTAGTGTACCTCATTTTGCTCATCTTTGGATTTAGCACCTTTCCCC
The DNA here is from genome assembly GCF_004798865.1 of Varanus komodoensis. Classification (NCBI taxonomy): domain Eukaryota; kingdom Metazoa; phylum Chordata; class Lepidosauria; order Squamata; family Varanidae; genus Varanus; species Varanus komodoensis. The sequence goes on from NW_025335269.1 coordinate 36,924,540, forward strand.
AGTGTTTCTTCAGTAGTTCAAATGCTATGCATTCTGCTATATCTGTTAATCTATAACTCCAAAAAGGAGTTCTAAGCCCCATCTTTAGAACAGTTACAGCATCTCACTTGACACAGCCTTTAGCCATTACAGTGGTCCTTTGGCTCATGAACACCTCAGTTCATGACCAAATTGGGTCGCGAACAGAAATATCATAAAAATTTTGCCGCAGGTCGCGAACTCTATATCAGGTGACGGTCGTGAGCGTGCCCGCCTTCCTTGCATGGGTGCGATTGCGGTCATGCTGGGCAGGGGAGGGGGGGAGATGGCCACGTTTGTGCTGGGGGGGGAGATGGCTGTGCCTGAGCCCGCCTCCCCCCACCGCACCCACAATTGCGCCCATCTTCCCCCATCCCCCTCATGATCACTGTGGGGGGTGGGAGATGGCCACAATCTTTGTTGTTCTTTGCCACTTTGCTTCTAATTTTTGTGAGTAAAAAAAAAAAAAATAGTTGCAGAACAGATTAACCTTATTTACATTGACCCTTATGGGGAAATTTGACTTGGCTCACGACCAATTTGGGTCATGACCAGAGTCCTGGAACCGATTAAGTTTGTGAGCCAAGGTACCACTGTACTTGAGAACTGGGAGGGGAAGGGGCCTGTCCTTACTTTCATGTAAATGCTCCTCCAGTTGGAAATATTCACCAGCAACAATGGATCGGTGGAGATCCAACATCCTGCACTGACCCTCAGTCTATTTTCATAACTTGTTGAACATTGCCATGGGACGAAATCACCCGAAGAGCTAATTCAACTGCACATCTTCTGGTGTGATACATACTATTATATGCCTTCAAGGTCCTTCTGCCACTTTTATTGCTTACAAGTAAACAAGACTGTATCAATTGCAAGAAATAAATACATGCTAACCTGACAGTGGCCAGAAACTTGGGGTGAGGGCACTGCAAGCTCCCTAAATATACACAGCTGAAAATTGCTATACTCCCGCAGAAGTATTTCAGACAAAAACTCTCCAGCATGAAGCTGCAGAACTGGATTTGGTATGCAGATTTAACCATCAGACTTTAACAAGGACTGAGAGTCACTAGCTCACTAGGAGAACGTATAACCAGCCTTTTCCCACGTTGGGTCCCTGATCTTGTGGGACTATAACTCCCATAATCCTAAGAAATGGCCAGTGGTCAGGGATGATGGCAGTTGCAGACCAACAATAACAGGGCACCCCAAGTTAAGGGCTGTATTGTATGCATACTTTCCACTTTTAATTTATATTCATGCACATCTGCCAATTGCAAATAGTGCTCCATCTCCATGTCCTGATAAAATGGGCCCTGGCTCCATGAAGGTTTATGGCCCATGACAAGGCGAGTTCAGCTAGGCGGACCATGAAAGGGGCTTGTAAAAAGTGGACTCCTTCCAAATCCAGAAAAATGTCTTCGGAGTGCAGCTCTGAGCCTAGTTTGGAATTCTTGCTGGTACCAGGCACGCAGCACGGACTGTCCTCTCCCGCTCCCCACACGGGCCTCCCTTTCTCCCCTTTCCCACTTTATCTTTGTTGCTGCTCCAGCAGTGACAGCAGAGGAAAGGAGGAAAACCTCCTGCTCTCCGTCTCCTTGTTAGTGCCCTGCCTGCTGCTTGAGCAGCGTGCCAGGCATCTGGAGAACTGGCAGCTGGAGCTTCCCAAGCCCTCCCTGTACCCGGCATGAAGTGTGCAAGGCATCAGACTGGAGAGAAGAGACACCAATGCAGGAAGATAACGCACAAGAAAATGGAACTGCACAGGAGCAGGCAATCTTGGGCTGACTGTGGGTTGGTACCCCAGGTAGGCACAGGTCTTGCCCACAAAAGACGGAATGGCAACTACATGAGGTGCCTGAAGCTGCATTCAGGAAAGAACCTTAATGGCTTGTAACAATCTGCCCTAATTGTGGGATGAGCTTTAAGCTTTCTCCAGTTCTTCTCTAACTCGAATTAAAATCTGAGCAGAGAAAAATTATTTGCTTCCTCTGCAGCCATCCACACTTTCAATCCCCAAAGGTCCTTCCTGCTAACACCCCAAGCCCCTAAACACCTTGCTTTGTAAGCCATTTGCCTAGGACACTGTGGTGCTTACGGCTACAAGAGAGTTAAACTAAAGGCTATTACTGGCAAAAATCCTGATATCAGAGCTCAGTTGTGAAGTATGCTACTTCAAAAGCTTTTCAAAAACAACATCTGCCCATCTAGATTGTTTTTAAAGGTATCAGATACTGTTGCTACATTTTGGATAGCAGAGGCAGATGCAAAGCGTGAGAATTAGCTAGCAGAATATACCCCATAGAGATTGCTAAGCAACACTTGACAGTGGTATATATAGGAACACTGACATTGTCTGCAAAGGAAAATTGCATTCATTTTCACACTAAAAAGGTTCAGCAGATAAAGATGGATGACCTATAGCTCTAGGCTCTTAGAATGTCAAAAGGATATAGCAGAAAAGAGGAAATACAAAGGAGCTGGTAAAACATATCTACTTCTGCTTAGTATTATGAGGAGACGATAAAGGTTATTTGCACAAGAAAAAGTCACCTGGGATGTTACCCAAGTAGTCATCTGGAAGGTCACACTATGAAGCACTTCTCCATCCTGGTGCCTTCCGGATGTTTTGGACTTCAGCTCACATCGGCCCCAACCAGCATGGCTAATGGGAAGCATTTGCAGTGTAGTGGTCAGGAAGTTGGACAGGGATTTGGGAAATCTGGCTTCTAGCCCCCACTTGGCCACAAAACTCTCTGGCTGATTTTGGGTCAGTCACGCGCACTCAGCCCAACCTACCTCATGTGTTGCTGTGAGGATAAGACAGAGGTGGAAGAGGATTATGTAAACTACCTTGAGTAGCTTGAATGAAAAAAGTTGGGAATAAATCTAATAAAATTAATTTTACTTGTGTGAATGCTATGCTTAGTACACAGACAATGGGATGAAAGATATCTGACAATCTGCAAAACAGAAGAGATTTAACAACAGATAAGGGGTACTCCATTCCTTAAAGGGCATGTAGTACATTATGAATGTGAAATTGCATTGGAGGTATATATTCTGTGCTGTCTCACCCCTTTGTATTATATCAGGTGTAAATTATGTGTACCATTGTAAGGAAGGCATCTGATAAGCCTTACAGACATATGAAGATAACATTTGTAAACCATCCAGAGAGTTTTGGCTACTGAGTGGTATAGAAATGCCATGAAATAAATAATATTTGGATTATTTGATGGTGGTTTGGCGTGAGTTAGACACACACATATTTTGTGTATTTAATTTGGATAGTGTCATTTAAAAAAAAAACATTTGTGGCAGAAATACTGTACTGAGAATTCTGTGTGAACAGATAACTATGGAAAAAACTCTGTGCTGGAGATTATTGGAGGACAGGCTGATTTGCCTTGCAGAGCAGTGTTTTGGTTCTGCTCATCTTCCCCAGGGACTTCATATTTGCTGTCTAGAGTTGGAAATGGAGTAGTTTTGCTCTACGTTTCTACACTAATTGCACTGGTGTTCTCTAGCACTGAAAACAGTACCAGGAGATGCAACTCAGCTTAAGTTAAGATATGCATATGTTCAAAAGATAAGATGGTTTGTGGTGACACATTCATTATATATCATTTTTCCTTTGTATCTCAAATCTGAATCTGAGATGCATCAATTCCATAAAGGAAGCCACAGTTGTGAGCTGAGCAGGTCAGTCAAGGACAGGCTGTGGTGGAGGGCATTCATGCATAGGGTCACCGTATGTCGTGGATGACTTGATGGCACATAACAACAACATGCATCACAAATGTTCAGATATCACCCAGTTGAAAGGTTCATTCTACTCAGAGGCTCAGTCTACTGAAAGGTCTAGTCTGTTCAGGCTTTTCAAGCCTTTTATATTTCTGTTCACTCACTTTTACTGCATAGATGAAGCTGTCAACTCTTTTTCATAATTCTTCTGAATGGCTTTATGCTGATTCAATAGAAGCAGAAAACTATTCATGCTTTTCTACCATCACAGCCAAAGGGTAGGCCCTAAAATAAACTCTGCCCTGGGATTGGTTGAGTGCATTCTTTCTTTGCTTGTGCACATACTGTTATATCACCTGCTTCACTGCTTTGAGCTCCCTAGTATACCAAGGAGCTGAATGAGCTCACCAAGAGTGGATGCTTTGGAGCACAACTGTTGACTATAGAATTCATCTCCAAATATCAATGGTCCAAGAGGGTACTGACAGGAGCACTTGCCATGTCAATGGAAACACGATAGGCTGGTCAACCTTGAGTGAAGACCATCTTAATTGGTAACCCGTAAAAGTTAGAAGCCCTTGTGAGCTAAATTTTAGTAATTAATAGCTTGGTATTATGAAGGAGTTACAGAAATGTTGCATACACCTACACCATCTAATACTTGTCTACTTGTCAAGCATATGGACTGCCATGTACGTTGACCCTAATAATTTTTGAGAAAACTCTGATTGCCATGAAATCCTAGGCAATTTGAAATAGAGATGCTTCAAATATGGATGCTGAAGTCTCCTGGGAATAAAAATTCTGGGGACCTCAACTCCAAATCTGATTCCAGTTTTCGTGGACCAGGCAGGAATACTGTTAGGAAGAGTGGCTGGTACATCCAAATAATCCCCAATCTGCCCCAAGTGCCAGTAGAAGTTAGCCACATTGACTGGAAGGAAAGAATACAAGCTGGAGACAGTGACGGTATCAGCTACATGACAACTAGACCTAATACTAGTCTAGTAGTTTATTAGTATTCTATTAGCAATCCACCAACCCTTTGGCCTCATACAGTGTTTATGATCCAGATGTTTCAGTCACTTGCCTCACAAATCACAAGGGCATTATGTAACGTGCATAAATACTTTTTCTTCAATAGCTTACACTATAAAAATGGTGTAATGGATCATTAAAGAAATTAGCTCTTTTTGCAATAACAGTCATGATGACGGCATCGTATCAGTGACCCACACATGGGGCATTCTTCAACTATGGAGGAATATGAATCAAGTAAAGCTACACGGATTGCTAGGTGTACACATATGTAATCACACACACGAACTAATCCCAAAGCATTTTTTCATACATTCTGCATCCTGCTATATCCCTATTCAGACATTCTGTAACTTTGGGAGAGAATGCGTGGAGCTAGTGCCAGTCCCTTACCATGGCAACTGCTCTCAGCAGTCCCACAAGCATGATCTCACCCACTTTTGAGGGAAGCTGATTTTAAAATGGGATGCTAGAATCAATGCAGAAATTGGTCTGGTTGATTAATTTCAATAGGAACCATGTCAATTCTTCTATGAATTTCTCTTTCACCCCATAAAGTCTTTTAACCAAAGCCCTGTTTTGTAGGAGTCAGAAGTAAGTTGTTATGAAGTGTATAGTGCCATAAAAAGGTTTTGTGGTAGCATTATGGATGTGTTTTGTTGCTTCTGTTTTTAATAACAAGTGCTCTTTTACTAAGCAGGGAGCAGAATGATAGATCAGTCTTTGAGCTTTTTGAGACATAAGATTCAAAGAGAAAAACAGGATTTGGAATCCAGTTGCGGTAGGACAGTAACAGGTATAGAATGGAACTTGTAAATAAGTCTTTTGATGATCAAAGCCAGATGGAACAAAACTTCAGCGCATCTGTTACACTATAGAACAGAGGCAGTTCAAACCATGGAATCAAATAGTATTAAATGCATGTTCCTTCTGTTCAAGTTAATAAGGTATTCATACCAGGGACTTAAGAAAAACCTTGTGGGATCAGACCATGCATCCATCTCAGCGTTCTGCAGCAAGCATTCTGTTCACACAGTGGCCAGCCAACTGCCTGTGGGAAACCCACAAGCAGGACAAGAGTGCAAGAGCGCTTAGCTGCACATACTTGCGTACCTTATTCATATAAGAATGAGGACATCATTGTTGTGGCTCAGCTTGTGTGTATGCATTCATTTATCTAAACTAGTTTATGATGGGCTCCATAGCAAGTGGAAAGTCTTCAGGGCAATGCCCATGAAATGAAAACCACCATAAACTTGACATTCCATTACTTTCCCCATTTCGAGCAGTGGTCAAGCAGGCAAGGCTAGTTCCAGGTTTTTGGCCATATCTATTTTAGAGCAGACTTCTGCAAGCCAGTGCTCTTCAGGTGTTTTGGACTGCTACTCCCATCAAACCCATCAGGGTCAGGAATGCTGGGAATTGGAGTCTAAAGCCTCTGGAGGAGACCAGGGTGGGAAGGATACTCAGTAAGTGCAGCTGACACTGATATCCTTGGTCTCCCTCTGCATTGCAGGTTTTGGTGTGCTGCTCCTCTCCCATCAGGGGCGATGACCAGGGTGGCTGCAGACTGCCTCGCCTTACACGCATGCTCATGACAAGCTCATGCGCTAGCTGGGAAGCCAGCAAGAGCTATCAGGCTGAAAGGGGTAGGTCCTAGTCCCAAGCTGGGTGCATTGAAATGGTGGTTGGGAGGTCAAGGAAAGACTAGAAGACAGGAAGAAGGCCGAAAGTGGCAAGGGCGAGGGTGAAGGAAACAGCAGAGGGTACGGCCAACCCACTCTGAAGAGCTATGGGGGTAGTGGAGGTGGGGAGTGGCAGAGGTGTTGGGAAGCAGTTGTATATTTGGTTGTGTGCTGGTTCAAGCAGCAGTAAGCGTTAAACTGTGGATGAGTTAAGAGACTGTTGCTTGTGCCTGGATCTGTTAGAATCCACGCTGAAAGACTTTTAAACAAAAGGGTTAAAGGTTTATTTACTTATAAACCATCCATATGTGACTTGCATGAAAGAGAGATGTTGGTATTTTTATGCAGTATATCTTTGGTGCATTGTTAGCTGGAAGAGGGCAAGAAAATAGCACATGCTTGTTCTCTGATGGGTGGGGGCCGGGGGGAAACAGAAACGGCCATGTGACACTTTGCCTTTGCAAATGAGATGAGAAGAGATCAGGGACAGGTTCCTTTTGGCTATGGCATTAACTCTTTCACGCCCACACAGGCTAGTGGAGCAGACCATGTAGTGTTACTGTAAGGCAATGTTGCATATACCTAACAAGGGGAATGGCTGAAAGACAACGGAGCAACCAAAGTGGGACCAGAGGAAAAGGAAGACAAATGAGAAGCAGGAGACTATGGAGAAAAGAGAGAGCAGGATTCCCAAAGTTAAAGCAAAGCAAAGAGTTTGTGGAAAGGTTAGTTTGTGGACAGGCTGATAGGCCTCAGTGCTATATTTGACCAAAAGCAGGGTTTTTCTGTGGTGGTGAAAGCTGCAGAGAACAGCAGCAGCAGCAGCAGCAACAAATGACATGTAGATATTTGCCAACTGTGCCCGAATTCCTCTGGTGTTCCCTGTGGGCTCATGAAGCCTCTGAGGCTTTGTGGTTGCCCTCCTTTCGGGATGGATGCTGTGCCTACTGTAGGGTTTCCCTGGAGGCTACAATTCTCCCAGTCAGCCCTGCTTGTCCCTCAGCCCTGGCATTTCCCTATTTTTCCCCCAGTCTTAGGACACTTGTGGAAGGAAAGAGTAAAGGAGCTTCTACAGCAGAACACTGGCTAGGGCAGAAGGGGTAAATCTAGTGTTATCCCACCTGCCTTCCCAGAGAGGTAAGGGCATGTTTGGAAACTTATTTCAGGCACTTCTTAGAATGTCAGAATAGCATACAATATGGCTCTTGGCATGACCTGAATTTTAAGAAGCTGTACCTGAGGGAAATTTGTGAATTTATATAAAACTGTTCTACAGTTGACAAAGTATCAAGCTTCTTAAATTCTTAATTTGCTTCTCTGCTGTAATAGCATGAGCTTCCTTCTGTCCTTCTAAATCTGAACCCTACTGAGATGAGAACTTCAGATTTCTTGGCCCAATTACTTGCATTACTCTAGGTAACATTTCTTTGGTTCCTTCCTTCATTAGCTATAATTTTAACCAGCAAGACACTGATGTATGTCAGACATTATAGCAGCATGGTGGCCTCAGCTGTATGACTGCAACTCATATCCTCCCCTTATGGTTTTAACCCTAATTGTACTTCTAGTCATATCCTGAGCATAATATGCTATCCTTTCCTTTTAAGATTCTTCCTACTCCTTTCCTTCACAGTCAGTGCATAGACCAGACACACATACTAGGAGTGAGGTGGGTGTAATCTCAGCATCAGGCTCTATGGAGTTCAAAACTAATTCTATATGGGGTGTGAAAACACCTACAGGAATTGCACATGCAAATAGGATGTGCATATAGGCTTTCTGTGTGGTTAGGAATTGTATTGGGTGGGCTGTACTGGAAGAAATAAAATGAAGTTCATCAAGCTGTGCAGTGACCTTTCCCAGCAGCCAGGATAGATTTTGGACCCATGCCAAAGCCCTATGGACTTCCCTTATTAGGAAGAATACCCGAGACAATTATGTAAAATTTGCATTCCCCAAATAAATTTCTTTGATAAGAGCTGCTTTTGGCTGTAAGAACTGAAACTGGTTCCTTTACTGAAGCAGCTTTGCTCCACACCCATCTATATATATACTGACAGCCCCTGAAACAGTAAGGTTGATGAACTTTATACAATCCATGGCAAGAGGGCTGGGGAGAATTTGGAGGCCCAGGAACTATCCCCTGGCTTACGCAGAGAATCATTATAATCCCTGAAAAGGGGTTTGTGAACTTTCTTTTGTTTGTTTATGTTCTGCTTTTTAATTTCATCATTGTATTATCTATCATCTTTGACACAAGTGTTTTTGTTTCTTCCTAAGTATGCTCAAATCTAAAGTGAAGTGTCTTGGCTAAACAAGTCCCTAGGGATTAAATCAGGTACCCTTTAGAAACTAAGTTCTCAATCATATGGACCAGGCCCATCCTGAGTATATGTAGGCTGGATGCATATAGGTGGGTTGCTTTCTCACCTACATGCATTTAGTTTTTGAACATGTGACGCACCCTTCCATCTCTTACTCTAAGATTCCTTCTGCTTTAGGCAAAGATGGCTCTGTGAACGAGTCTGTCTGTGTCTTTATTTATTAGACATATAGCATTTTGTGCAGATTGTGATTTTGTTTTGATGTATTTTCTCCTTTGGCTTGCGGCTTAGTTCCTGGGGTTGAGTCATCTGGAAAGGTTTTTTCCTGCAGGTACCCTTCTGCAGCATACTTGCTGTTTGTTTGTGGAACACTGTGTTCTGGATTGCATCTGTTCATTGGTGCAAGAGTAAGTTGTCCTGCTATTTAATTAGCAATACAGCTTAAATTATATTTGATCCCTTCAGTAAAATGGGATACTTCCAGCACCAGGTCAAGATAGTGTGCACTTCTTCATTCCCCAGTGGGAACAGTTCCAAAATCTTGCATACTGGCATCTCATGCGACCATTTAAACATTCAGAAAAACAGGGTACAATATATATGCACAGTGCATCAATTGTGAATGTGACCCTCACACACATGTATGCTCATCACATGTTCTTTACAAGATAAATGGAAACGGTGCATAATTTTTCCCTAGTCATCACATGTTCATTTCTAAACAGAGAAGCAGTAAATATACACATGCACCTTTACAACTAAAGAAGTACGTATACACACATTTTGTATTCTGGAATCTCCACTTGAGTGCAAAGCATTGTATGGCCCTAAGTATGTAGCCTCTTGAAACCCCAAACCATGCAAGGAAAGCCAATAATAACTAGATGGAGGGCACAGAACAGATCTGGAATATTTATTTATTTATTTATTTATTTATTTATTTATTTATTTAGAGAACTTCTATGCTGCCCCATTTGCTGAAGCCTCGGGGCGGCTCACAATCATAAATAAATAAACACAATATAAAACAGTATAATTTAAGTTGCCCTGGCCAAAGAATAAAATAAATAAATAGTATTAACAATTTAAATAACATTTGAATAAAGAGGTCTTTACCTGGCGCCGAAAAACAAACAACGATGATGCCACGTGGACCTCTCTAGGGAGCACATTCCATAAATTGGGCGCCACCGCAGAGAAAGCCCTCCTCCGAGTACTTACCCTCCTAATATCCTTCACGGAGGGTTCCCGGAGAAGGGCCTCTCCCGCTGATCTCAATGGGCGGGCAGGTGGGCATATATGGACGTAAGCACTCCTTCAGGTAACCAGGACCCAGGCCGTTAAGGGTTTTATAGGTCATAACCTATACCTTGAATTGGGCCCGGACTTCAATGGGGAGCCAGTGAAGCTGACAGAGAACTGGAGTCATGTGAACATAATGCCCAGTCCCCATCAGCAGCCTGGCAGCTCTATTTTGAACCATCTGAAGTATCTGGACCATTTTCAAGGGCAGCCCCACGTAGAGCGCAGAAGTCAAGTCGGGAAGTCACCAACACGTGTGCCACTGTCGCCAGGCAGTCGTTCTCCAAGTAGGGGCGCAGCTGGTGGATCACCTGAAGCTGATAGAAAGCGCTCCTTGCCACCGCTGTCACCTGAGCTTCCAGTGAAAGCTCTGGGTCGAGGAGCACTCCCAAGCTGCGAACGTTGTCCCTAAGAGGGAGTGCAATCCCATTCAGGACTAAGTTCAATTCCCCTTCCCCGAAGCCCGATCCGCCAACCAAGAGGACCTCCGTCTTGTCTGGATTGAGCTTCAGTTTATTGGCCCTCATCCAGCCCATTACCTCGGCCAGGCACCAGTTCAGCACAGCCACTGCCTCACCTGGATTGGTAGAGAACGAGAGGTAGAGCTGGGTATCATCAGCGTACTGATGATTCCGCAGCCCACACCTCCTGATGACCTCTCCCAGCGGTTTCATGTAGATGTTAAATAGCAAAGGGGACAAAATGGACCCCTGTGGTACTCCATGGCATAGCTGCCATGGAGCAGAGTCATAGTCCCCTAGCACACCTTCTGGAGTCGGCCACTGAGATAGGAGTGGAACCACTGCAAAGCAGTGCCTCCGACCCCCAGTCCCACTAGCCTATGCAGAATAAAGTCTTACTAAATATAAAGAATGCAAAATAACACTGTAAGTGAAAATAAACAGAAAAGAACACTCAAGCATTTCTGTAAAGCAACACAATGCTCGATTGCTGCCAAAAAATGCCAAATAATGCACTTGCTGCATCTCAAACCATCAAAAAGCTCTGAAATTGGATGCTGTTTGCCACTTAAATACTCAGGTGCTCCTATGCCTATTTAATATACCCATTTTCTAATTCTATTTTCAAGATCTCTCACTGTTTTGCATTTTTCTCCCTCTCCTGATACTAATGTATTTCCACTTGAGAGAGAAGGATGGTATTCATTTTTTGTTTCCCACTAGTTTCCATTCCTGCTCTGTATATCCTGTAACCTGTTTCTAACCTTCCTCAGTGGTTCAGCATGAATCCCAGGAGTCCAGCTCTCCGGGCCCTTCCAGAAATTGATTCTGCAATTTTTAGTGCACATTACACTCATAGCCAAGCTCTCCAGTGTATTTTGAAATCAACCTTTACTTTGAGCCTTTATGAAATACACTCCAGGGCCACCTGCCCTTTTAATATCCTGTTTAGTTGTTTATGGCTTTACAGGTGGTATTGCACTTCCGTATCTTTTACAGAGCATGGCAGGGTTCTATGAGATGAGCATTTGCACTCCACATCTGAGTAAGAATCCTGAATGCACATATTTCTCTTTACTACTTAAAAAATAAAATAACGAATGGCATTCTAAGGAATAATTATTCCTCAGCACTGTGTAGCACATTATTAGCACATCTAACTGCTAATAACAGTGTGCTATTTGTTTATTTAGTTCATTTTACGCTGCCCAATAGCTGAAGCTCTGAGTGGTTCACAACCATTTAATACAATTTAATACAATCGTGCCTTGGAGTGCAGTCTCCTGCCATTCTCACGTGGCTCTGCAACAGGAGGAGGCAACCTGCTGTCCTCCATATGCTTTGGACCAATTCCCTTTGGACCAAACTAGCATGGCCAGTGATAAGGGATTATGGGAAATGTAGTCCAGAATATTTGGAAGCCACTATAATACTTTACCCTACCCTAACAAATAGCTGGTCTGGAGACTCATAGACATTCCTTGCTAGTGTGCTGTACTTCATGCAGTTTGGAATGATTTTTGTTGTTGCTTGTTTTCATTTCTTGGGTTTTTGCTCTGCTGCTCAGCAAGCTCTCTCATGGAGGATCTCCCACATTATATTTCGTTCCTGCAGCTAGTGCAAGTGGTTTCCCGTTGTCATCTTGTGTGCCCACTCAGGATGAATCTTCTTTCTGGAGCAACCTAAAGCTCCCTGAACCCACATCCCAGAGGCGCAGGCCTGAAGGCAGATCGGGCAAAGTCTGGGCTGCCAAGCAGAGACTATATCTGACCTGCCTGCTTCAGATGCAGAAGGCCCTCTCTCTGATTTGGAGGCAGCAGCTCAGCTAATCTAGGTGCTGGCAGTGTAGGTGCTGGGTTAGCTGCCCGGTGAAGATGGGCTCACCCATAAGACTCTTTGTGAGTAAAGGTAATTCATGAGGGAGACTCCCTCATGTGATTGATGGTAGTGGAGCCTGGGCAGGGCTCTGAATAGTCAGGCTTAAAAGCCTTTGCTTCCACACAGAGAACTGCTGAAAAGCCATTTGTATTCTGGTTGCCAGATTTACAGTGCCTTTTTCTCAGTGGGAAGCTGTGCTGTTAGAACTTTGGCCCATGCATGGAATTGTGCTGGTTTTCTAGCCTCTCTGTCTTGACATTGCGAGGAGCAAGACAACCACTGCTTAATGTAAGGTCTCAGGTTCATTATATCCAGGGACATGAACAAGCATTTTCCAGCTAACACTTCCTCAAGAAACTGTGAGTGATCCCTGCTCATTCTGGATAGCTATAAAGGCTTGCAGTAAGTTTATTGTCAAGGCTGTTCGTACCTATAAAACAGCTACGGAATTGATTCATCCCACATTTGGTCTTCCTCCTATTCGTCTGCCTTTGACTCCCCCTAGCATGATTGTCTTCTCCAGGGAGCCTTGCCTTCAGCAAGTCATGTGCCAGTTGCATGCTGAGGGGCTTGGTGAACCCTACAGCAGCCCATGGATTCTGGGTTGCTTGTTCCCCATAGCAAGAAGCTGCCCTGGCCAGGTCCGCACAAGGTAACAAGCTGCACTGCCGAGTGTAGTTGCGCAATCTCCACCCCCAGCACTCAAGCAGCATGAAGGGCAAGGGAGATAGGGCCTGGTGATGGTCATGTGACCCAGGCCAGTGAATTACTGGACAGCAGCCAACAAGCAAAGATCTGCACCCAGTTCTCACCAGAACAAGGCCAACACGATGTCCCCTAAATGACATTGGGTACATCTATAGGAAACCCGATTCTTACTCCTCACAGTTAGCAGCATGTTTTATTCTACCTCATTGTCTATCCTAGATTTAACATGCATTTCAGAGTTAATTTTTTAAAAATGAGAGAAAAAGTTGGCATAACAGCAACAAGTCTGAGTTCAACTGCTTTCAGGGTCCTTCATCCCCTGCCTCTCCAGCTTCCCCCTCTGACTTGCAATTGCAATGCTACTCCCCCGTTTGTCCTTTGCAAAGAGAGAATTTGCAATTTCTTTTCAAGTCTTCCCAATTAGCTTCTTGTCTCTTTTAATGCCACATCATCAAAATCTAGCTGAAACGCATGTCTACTCAGAAGTAAATCCCATCATCTTCAATAGAATTGCATCAGTTGAGTTTACTTGTGGGAACATCAGCACAGGAGGGGGGCTGCACTCGTTTGCTTTTGAGTAGGGAAGGCAAGTACTCATTCTGGCGGGTTCACGCCTTGGCGGGATGGCGGCAAGCGGTGTGGTAGCCTCTCCTCCTCCTCCTCGCCTTGCCTCCTTCATGACTTTTTGTGAGTTGGCAAAAGGAGCTGTGTTTTTTCCCTTCCTTTTAAGTCTCAGCTCCTTAGCGCATATGCCTAATGCATATAAAAAACCTAGCAGCTTTTTTTTTTTTTAAAGGACACACTTCCCCTTTCCTGCCTCTCCTGCAATGGCATCGGAATGTGGCAGTGGGAACTGGGCTGGGTTCATTAGCATGCGATAATGCACTGAGTATAAATATTGAGATTGTGCTCTCATCCTCAAGGGAAGTGGCGCTCGTGTAGATCTCCCCCCTCCCCCGCCCCAGGTCATTTTCTGCCAGAGCAGTGTTTGCAGAGCAAGGTCATGATGAGTAACTCATTATGTGCTTTGGCTGAGCTGGTTAATTAAAAAATATTTAGCGTTATCGCCTTGCAGTATAATTCACTAAGTTAAAGCATTGAATCTAAAATAATGGTGTTAGTGATAAGTTCAATAAAACTGGCACCTGGTTTAAGAATCTCAGGCTTAAACCTTGATGTCCGCAGCCTTCTAATGCACCAATGATGTATGCTATCTTGCTGGTTTTGCTTAACACATTTCTTACCTTCAAGAGTTATGTTCGCTGAACTGCTAATAACTGGTTTGCAGATGCTAACTTGGTGTGCTATTCAAAGATGTTTGGCCTGCATTTCAGTTAAAGTGTTTATCAAGAGAGCGACTGAATTGGCATGGGCACGCTGTACTGTAATGTTTAAAATTAAAATCAATTTCAATTAGATGGGGATTTTTATTTTAAGGTCCTGGTTGAATTTATGTATCCAGAGAGGCTGGATCACTTAATTTGCCTTTGGAAAATTGGTGGGTTTGTCAGTGGATACAGCCAGCTTAACTTGCAAACTGTCAATCTATGGAGGTCAGTGGAGCAGATCCAAGATGTCTATGACTTTGAGGTCAGGGAAGACCAAATTTCACTTTATTTTAGATGGGGATCGTTCATCAAGTGTAGGAGGCTTGTTTTGCCAGTCCCAGCCCAAAACTATTCACGCAAACCAGGGAAATAAGAGGCAGAATCAGAATATGAAGAAAGACTAGCTTCAATCCAGTACTACAGAAACATGGTGCATTTGAGCTCAAAACAAAACAAAACAAAACAAAACAACTTCCTTGCAGCTAAATGTTAAATTCACTGTCAGTGGTAACAAATATATGCAGATACGCATTAAATACTAGAAGTGCAGCTAAAGGAATCATTATTTGCTGAAGATCTGCCTAATGACAATCACATTTGTATTATTTTTAGGGTAGATAATCATGATTTAAATCACTAATCAGTAAGGCTAGATTTAAATAATGGCTTTCCATATAATTTACATGCATGCCTGCCTTACCCATAGGTAGAGGAACTTCATTAAAATATTCCCAAACTGAGTCTCTTTTACAGCCTTCTGCCATTATAGGTTTCCTCCTCCAGGGAAAGAATAATGTGATAAACCCCAGGCTATACACAAAAAGAGCCAAAGACTTGTGGAGTATCCTGTTCAAAAGGTTTAAGTTTCATTTTTACTGCTTGCCCCCCCCCCCCCCACCTCCCACTTAGCTTCTTGTGGAGATCTATTCCACTCTCAATATTCTTCCATTTATTTATTTATTTATTTTTTAATTTAGCACTTAAGAGGTGAGGGGTTGATTCTGTGCACAAAGATTTGCAAAGGAACAATGAGATTAAGGCCTTTTCCTTAACTCTGTATGTTTATTTTAGAACATTTTTGCTGTAAAGAAGAGGCATGTGATTTCTCCAGACACGAATTCACAGTTTTGAGAAGTGTAAAATCAAGCATCTGTGACAATATATTCGAGGCAGAAAACCAAGCATCTGTGACAATATCTACTAGATAGAAAATTGCCCAATAATCTTACAGAAATCTCTGGAAGAGCATGACATTGTGAATAGATTAATGGAATTTATTTATCAAAACACTTAATGCATGAATATGCAGCCACATAATTAAAATGTAATCCTTATTTCCTGATGAATAACCTTTGGGCTAAAATGTATCTTAAACAGAAATCTAGATAGATTTTTCCTCAAAAAGCATTTTATTAATAATATCTGATTCAAATAAAAAAATCCAATTTTTAAAATTCCAATTTTTTGATTTGCTTAAAAAAATCATTGATTTTTATCTGCCCTGATTATTTTCAAACTTTCTGTCAGAGAGGAATTTGTGCAATGTAAGGTGATGCTGTTTGAGTGTCAGTGAAGACATTTTACTTTTAAAAGAATGTATTTAAAATATCTTTAGATTGCCTTTTATGGTAAAACCCTCTTGGATTTTACTCTTCAAGGATCCATTTAGCGGTTTAGTACTAGCTTTCTTTTCTTAGCACATTTGTGTGCATGTGTTTTCTCCTGTTACTCCAGGATTACTCCATCACTGGATAGGATATTCTTTGCTCTGGGTGGCCAGGAGATATTCTTTGCTCTGGGTGGCCATTGTACACCTATGGACAGCTGATCTAGGTATTTGCATGCAGATGTTTATTGCATCAGCGTGACTGAAATAAGGGTGGGGGAGCATATTCCAGGGAGTCCTGAATTACTATTTGAGAATTATGAGAGAGAGTGACCAGGGAGAGCAAACAGGAGTTTGGTGGTGGAGTTGTAGTGAAGAGGAGACAGAGACAGACAGAGGAAAAGTAGAGATGGGCCTGTACTAGCCCAGCAAACAGTCATTGTTTTCTAAGACACAATTGAAGGGAAGTTCCAGCATAGCTGATGGCTGATTGACTGAAGGGGGGTGGCCTGATTAGCTCGCTGCAGTTGTGTGGCTGGGCTGATTCATTTTGGTTCTTGACTCCTCGCAGAGCTTCCCAGCTGGTCTAGGGCCTCTGGGATATAAGCAGCCAAGCTCCCAGGGAGCGAGTGACCAGAGAACAGTGGCCAAAACAGGAGAAAGTACCAGTTATCACAACAGCCCCTCAAGACAGGTTCACAAAAGTAGCTCAGATAATGATCCAAAAAGACTCCACGGTGGTAGGCCTGCAACAACTGCATGCAACATGGTCTACACACGCAACAAGTGCAAACTAGTAGCTCTTTCAGAAGAAAAGGCAAGCGTACTGGAACAATGAGTGTTCACCCTCAAGATAATAAAAGAAGAGTTTTTAGAGAGACTGGTGAAGCTGCAACAGTTAAGTGTAGTCCAGAAGCAAGAAGTGCATCAATAAGCTGAGGCAGAAGATGAGAACCCCAAGGGAAGGAAAAATAAGGAAACTCCCTGGAACAGGGTTGCAGTTAGAGGCAGAAGAACTAGAAGACACTCTGCCCCAGTGGAAGCAGTGCAACTCTTGAATTGGTTTTAAGTCACTTGAGGAAGCAATGAGTGAGAAACCCACTGTGAAAGAACTACATGATACACTGAGTAAATCTGAAACAGAGACAAAGGTCCAGTCAACTAAGGAAAAAGATGCCAAAGTTTGCAACAACAACAGCAACAAAAGGGGAAGAGTGATAGTTCTGGGAGATTCCCTGTTGGGCAAGATGGAGAAATGTGTGTGTGGTGACAACCCAGAGAATCGCCAAGTATGCTGCCTCCCTGGAGCCAAGATTAAAGATACAACCAATAAGTTCACACAACTCTTAAAACCCACTGACATATATCCTTTCCTTCTGATCCGTGTAGGAACTGATGACACTGCCAGGAGAAGCTTTGACGAAATAGCATCAGACTTTGAAGCTCTAGGGAGGGAAATCAAAAACACTGGGGCCCAGGTAGTCTGCTCCCCAATCCTACCAGTACATGAAAGAGGATCTGATAGGGAAAGAAAAATCCTTCAGGTGAATGACTCACTGTGATGGTGGTGCCATAAAGAGAGATTTGGATTGTGGGACCACAAACAAAGGTTTCTGGAAGATGGGCTGTTGGCAAATGATGGGCTGTACACCTCACAAAGAACAGGAAGCATGTGTTTGGCCACTACATGAAAAAGTTCATTAAGGCTTTAAACTGAAACATACAGGGGAGGGAGAAATGCAGCATGGCATACCATCACCTAACAAAGGCTTATGTATTTCAACAGAGAAAAAAACCTCAAGCAGGGCCTAGCATCAGCCTCCCAAAAAACGTAGGAAGAAAACCAGGACACAACAAGAATGAACTTCGATGTCTCTATACCAATGCCCAGAGTATGGGAAACAAGCAACATGAATTTGAGCTCAGAGTACACAAGGACAATTATGATCTTACTGGAATAACGGAAACTTGGTGGGATAACTCACATGACTGGAACTCTACAATTGATGGATACAACCTGTTCATGAAAAATAGAAAGGACAAAAAGGGAGGTGGAGTTGCACTGTATGTAAGAGACACATGTATCTGCACAGAAAGGCAGGAAGTGAAACTTAGGAACCCCACTAAAGCATCTTGCTTAATTTAAGAAAAAAAATAAGAAAAATGTAGTTATTGGTGTCTATTACTGACCACCCAGTCAAAAAGAGGACAAGGATGCAACCTTCAAAAAGCAACTTGCCAGCATTTCCAAGAAGAATTATGTAGTCATCATGGGGGGGGCTTCAGTTTCCCTGACATATTCTGGGAGATAATTTCTGCCAAGAGAGTCCTGACATACATTGCCAACAACTTCTTCCAGCAGAAGGCAGAGGAAGGATCAACTATCCTCAATTTAATACTAATTAACAGGTATGACCTAGTGGACGAACTAGCAGCCACTGGAACTGTGGGGGAGAGTGACCATGTGATATTTGAATTCTCATTTATAAAGGAGACAAACATTAACTGCAGCCAGACATGCACCCTGGACTTTAATGAAATCAGAACATTGATAAATGAGGTGCCATGGCAACTCTTAAGGGAAAAGGAATCTGAGAGAGGCAAGAAATCTTGAAAAAGAAGGTTCTCCAAGCACAACTATGAACAATTCCAACAAGAAAAACGTGTAGAAGGCAACAGAGGAAGCCCACAGGTGGCAACAGGGCCAGGCCACGAAGGGCATACAGTGGTACCTTGGCTCACGAACTTAATCCGTTCCAGGACTCTGGTTGTGACCCAAATTGGTCGTGAGCCAAGTCGAATTTCCCCATAAGGGGGTTCAATGTAAATAAGGTTAATCCGTTCTGTAACCATTTTTTAAGTCAGAAACATGTGAAGCAAAGTGACAACAACAAAGATCGCGGCCATCTCCCCCCCCCCCCATCCCAAACGCAAGCGCGGCCATCTGCCCGCACCCCCAGCACGGCTGAGATTGCACCTGTCATTCCTGCACGTGCCTGTCATCCTTGCAGGCGCCCGTCATCCCGGCGCGCTGGGGGGGTGGGGGGGAGAGACGGGTGTGATCGCAGGCGCACTGGGGGAGGGAGAGATGGGTGCAAACGGTGTGCTGGGAGTGGGAAGATGGCCACAATCGCAGTTCCATTTGTGATCAGAGGCGCACTGCTGCAGGAAAGACGGGAGCAGCAAAGCAGAGCCGCGGGGGAGATGGCCGAGATTCCGCCTGTCTTTCCTGCAGGAGCGTGCCTCTGATCAGGCACCCCTTCCCTGCACGAACAGAACTGGGATCGAGGCCATCTCCCCCCCCCCCGAGTGGGGAGATGGCCACGATCCCAGTTGCTTTCGTGCAGGGAAGGCATGCATGATCAGAGGAGCACTGCTGTAGGAAAGACAGGAGCAGCAAAGCAGAGCCGTGGGGGAGATGGGCAAGAGTCCGCCTGCCTTTGCTGCAGCAGCGCGCCTCTGATCACTCACGCCTTCCCTGCACGAATGGAACTGCGATCGTGGCCTTCTCCCCACTCGGGGGGCAGGGAGATGGCTGCGATCTGGGTCGCCAACCAAAGTGGTGTTCGCGACCCAAGTCAAAATTTTTCAGAAATTTTTGTTCGTGACCCGATTTGTTTCTGAACCAAGGCGTTAGTGAGCTGAGATGCCACTGTATATAAACAAACAGCAAGGAATTGCAGGGATAGCATCGGGAAGGCTAAAGCAGGAAATGAACTGAGAATGGCAAGGGATGCTAAGAACAAGAAAACCTCCTTCAGATGCATCCATAACAGAACACATGCGAAAGAGAAAGGTGTCCAGCTATTTAAACGGGATGGCAGAGTGATAACAGATAACAAAGAAAAGGTGGAGATAATTAATTCCTACTTTGCCTCAGTCCTGTTCCGCAAGAAAATCTACAACAAAGAGGAAGTACAAGCTGAAAGTGAGAGATGGCAGCCCAAGATTGACAGACAAATGGTCAAGGAATTCCTGAATGGTATAAACGTGTTCAAATCTCCAGGGCCTGATGAACTCCATCCCAGAGTCATAAAGCAGCAAGTGGAGTAACTTTCAGAACCACTGGTTGTTATTTTTGATAAGTCTTGGAAAACAGGAGAAGTGCCATATGACTGGAAAAGGGCTGACATTGTCTGCATCTTCAAAAAGCGGGGAAAAGATGAACCTGGGAACTGGAGGCTAGTTAGTTTGACATCATTCCCTGGAAAATTCTGGAGCAAATCATTTAAAAACAGTCTGCAAGCACCTTGAAGAAAATGCAGTGCTTAATAGGAGCCAACATGGATTTATCATAAATTAATCCCGTCAGACTAATTTAATCTCATTTTTTTGACTGGGTTACCTCCCAAATGGACAGAGGGAGCACTGTGGACATAATCTACCTTGACTTTAGAAAAGCTTTCGACATAGAGCCCTACAACATTCTGATAAGCAAATTAGGAAAAAGTGGACCAAATAGAAAAACTATTAGGTGGATCCAAAATTGACTGCTGAATTGGACACAAAGAGTGCTCATCAATGGCACCTTCTCAAATGGGAGAGAGGTATCTAGTGGGGGGCCACAGGATTCAGTCCTAGGTTCAGTGCCTTTCAACATCTTTATTGATGATTTAGATGAGGGAGTACAAAATAAGACAATCAGATTTGCAGACAACACAAAACTGGGTGGAATAGCTGACACCCTAGAAGACAGAATGGAGATCCCGGGCAATCTTGATAAACTTGAATGCTGGGTTGAAAGCAACGGAATGAGATTCAATAGAGACAAGGGACAAGTCCTCCACCTAGGAAAAAGAAACCAAATACAAGATGGGGAATGTGTGGTTCAACAGAACTGAAAAAGACCTTGCTGTTATTATGGACAATAGGATAAATACAATGTGATGCATCTGTAGAAAGGGCAAATGCTATTTTGGGATGCATAATAGAAGTATTACTTTCAAATCAAGAGTAGTAGTAGATTCCCTATGCTCCTCACTAGTCAGACCTCATCTGCAATACTCTGTCTAGTTCTGGGTACCAGGATTTAAGAAAGATACAGAAAAATTAGAAAGGGTCCAGAGGAGGGCAACCAAATTGATAAATGGTTTGAAAACACTGCCCTATGGGGAGAGACTGAGAGAACTGGGCATATTCAGCCTTGAAAAGAGAAGACTGAGAGGAGACATGATATCCCTCTATAAATACCTCAAAGGGTGTCACAAAGAGGAAGGTCAAGATCTCTTCTTGCTGATGCCAGAGTCCAGGACATGGAATAATCAACTCAAGTTGTGACAACCCAGATTCAGGCCAGATATCAGGAAAAGTATCCTCATCATCAGAGCAATACACCAGTGGAACCAGTTGCTTAGAAAAGTCATGGGCTCTCCCACACTAGAGACAAGGCAAAACTGGACAGTCATTGGAGTGTAATGGTGTAAATTGGTATCCTGCAACAGCAGGGAGTTGGACCTGATGGCCTTCATGGCCCCTTCCAACTCTACTAGTCTATGATTCTATGGGGTTTGAGGTATTGAAGCTGGCTAGCTTAAAGCAACCTTGTGAAGATTGAAATATGGTCTGTTGCTTAACTCTGGCGAGAGGGGAAGTTCCCTTATTCTGAGACAGAGCTTTGATCCATCTAGGGCAGAACTGTTGACACTGACTGACAGTGGTTCCCTAGGAGTTTTCCTAGCCCTACTTGCATGCCAAGCGGGTGTCTTGCTATGGAGCTATGTCCACTCCCTTGAATATTAGCAAGCCTAGTATGTATTCAGCTCAGTGTGTCTTGAAAGGTGAAGTGCATGCAACTGTATACCAGTTGGACTCTTCCCACAAAATACAGAATTCTGCTTTTTCATGCTGTCTTCAGACCTGGAAAAGAGTAAGACAGGTGGAGGTGAAGTCTCCCATTATGATCCTGCTCCCCTCTTCTCCCATTAATTCTATGTCATCTGAAAAGGGCTTTTATCTGATGTTACCTGGTGTGGGCCATGGAGTTCCTGCTTTTATCAAACCTAAAGCCTCACTTATTTCAGATCAAATTCATGAGATGCAATCAATAATATTTAAGCATCCAGTAGCAAATCTATGCTCTTTGTGCCCAGAGTGTGTTCCATGTGACGTTTATGGTGCTTTGCTTATTTGCGTCATGCTCCATCACTGGGCTTGGTTGAAACAGTGGCTATGTGAGACCATGGTTTTTAATTCTGCGTTTTGGTTTTGTGTGTACGTGTGAACACCACATGCATCTACACTTTTCTATTTGCAGAGGGGTGTGGGTGTGGGGGCTTCTAAGCTTTTGCTATGAAATTGTTTTTCCATTTCTATTCATTCCTCATCTTAGGGTTTCTCATCCTCTGAAGTGCGAATATAACTCCTTCACCCACTGCTGCTTCTTGTGAATGCCTGCAACGCGCACAAGGCTCAGACATTATGGGGACAACTCAGGTACTGTTAACCTCCTAGGAGAAATGCCTCTTTTTGCACAGAAGTAATTTGTGCATTGCCCAAAAAATATGCAGTAACTAGTCACTTGTGCTGGATTGATTCTATAGACTCGAACATGACAGGTAGCCTAAATACTGATGGGCCGAGTCTGTTAGGAAGTAGATACAATCTGGCCTTTTATGGAAAAAGTGGTCAGGAATATGTGTGGTACTTAAGATTCTGTGTGTTACTATTCTGTTTTGCCCCCAGTGGTGAATATTTTCTTGCTTAATGAAATAGCTTACTGAGAACTGCAATGCAAAGAGGTTTGTGCCGAAAATGTAATACCACATATACTTGCTTTTAGTGTTACTAATGTAGCACAAGTCCATGAAGGTAAATCTGCCCAGGTAGGCTCATATTGGCAGAATAGGAAGCAGTCTCTGTTCTGCAAATACTTCATTGTAGGGGTGGGTGAATAATGTGCCAGTTTTGCTTTCTCCCACATTCATATTATTTTACACCTTAAGTTTCTGTTTTCTCCCTGAACATGAACAATGCTAACTTCTTAACAGAAACAAAATGTTCTCCTGTACCAGTGGAAGGCTATAAGTACAACTATTCCCAGCATAGGGAGGACCAGGATGGACTTGCTTTCCATGTAGATGTTTCTTCTCTCAGAAGAAAAGACCTAGCAATCCTATTTCAACAGTAACTTGGCTAATACAGAGGTTTTCAAATTCAAACTTTTATGAGCAAAGCCCTGAACCTGGATGGATTGCAAATGTAGATTTCTCCTATATTCATAATCATTAATAAATAATATTAATGATTTAAATAATATTTAATTATTTAAAAATAAAACTCAAAGTATTTTTGTCCCAAACATGGAGAAGTTTGTAGGTTTTAGTAATTTCTTATCAGAGCTAAAATGAAATTCACATCCTTCTTGAATTCATTGCCCGGTTGGTAGAGAGATGCTGAGAAAATAGATGGAAAATGCCTTATGTGAGTTGCAGTATAGGTGACTTAAAGTAAAGCCTAGTGCATAGGTGGAATCTCCTGGCTGTGCCACTGCCTTTGGATTTACTCTGAATCAGTGCACCTCCACTAACCTGTCAAAGATGTGCCTCAGGTTAACCTTGTCCTTGGAGGTCCAGGCACACTCTGCACTGGCTTTTGCAAGCTGTGGCAACTGGAAATATTCCAAAACAAGTCAGAAACATTCATGTTTCTTTTGTTGCTAGCGTCTGCCCTTCCAAAGGGTTGGAGCCTTAACCCACCCTGAGATTTGCCTAAGAACCCCTTTCAAGAGAAGTAGAAATCTGACCCTTCATCTCCTGTTCCGATTATACATTTTTAGTCGTTGCGTTACCCTGAGTGAAGCCCATCAGCAGAACAGGAACCATGGAACTTGAAGAAAGACACAGTGGCAGTAGCCAAGTTACTGCACTAATGATAGGAAGGGTCAAATAAGACTCCTCGTCACTCTTCTGGGGCCAGTAGCCTTTCATGTAAGCAGGAAAAGCTACATGGAGAGAAAGAGTTAAGATCAACCCTTCCTTGATCTTCAAAGCGTGCTCATGTGGTGTGTTCACTCTAAAAACAAAAACCCTCATAATGGTTCTTTGTCATGTTTGTTTGGTCCCTGAGCGTGCAACCCTGGCAGAGCATTGCTCAGGTGCCACAGCTGTGGTTGACAAAGCACAGGGAAGAGATCTCTACTGGTATAGACAACCAGACCCTCAAAGCGTGGTAGATGTGGCTTCAGCACTCATTCTCTGCCCAATAAACTAATGCCTCTAAATGCAGAGCGTTTAGCCCTTCTTGGGGTGCTCTACATGAGGTCAGGGTGGGACTGCACTCAGGGCCGTCTTAACGCATGGGCCTGATGGGCACTTGCCCGTGGGCCCCATACTAATCTGTGTATGTTAACCCTTGCAAAATTGGAAAGCCTCCAAAATTAACGGTAGTTGTAGTTGTTGCAGGGGCCCCAGTGCACTGCTTTGTCCGGGGCCCATCATGCTGTTAAGACGGCCCTGACTGCACTGTGTCCCACACCCCATGTATCCGTAGATATAGTGCTGGTATCTGCAGTGGGGAGGCCTCTTCCTAAATGGCTGAACATATGGAGACTCCCTCTTTGTTGGAGTGCACGTTGCACATGCAGCTTCCCGGAGGAAGATCTGCTCAGTGCATTCCAGCGGCCAGCTAACATGCGCACGCGTATCAGGGGCAGGCAAGCTGTGGCATTCGAGACGTTTCAGCTAGTAAGTGCCATCATTCCTCACCTTTGGCTGTGCGCAGTGCCTGTGTCAAGGGTAGAATTCCTTGGGTACATGAGGGAGACCCATTAACAAGAGCCCCTGGACCTTTTCTTCCTCTTATGCAGTCTGCTAGTTCACCTCTCTAGTCCTGACTCGGCCTGTCAAACAAGCAAGTGGAAGCAAGTGAGGATGGAGATGAGGAGCAGTAGCAGCTGGTGACCGTGGTGGTGAGAAGGGAGGCTCAGCCCAGGAAGGGTGGCTTGCCCAGGGGCTCTCAGAGACCTGCGGCTAGCAGTGCCGATGCTGGCAAGGATGGAAGGGAGTTGCAGGCCAAAACTTTTGGAGGGCCACAAGCTGCCTACCCTTGACCTGAACCAGAAGAAGGACTGTGAAGTAGAGCTTTTGTTAGCATTACTTCCACAGTTCTGCCACAGTTCAGAATGTGTGTTGGTCAATCTGCACTCTGGTAGGCATGGAAGTTCTACCCCTTCCTGGGAAAATTCTCGTTCAGCAAACTCATTCTATCTTCACAAAACAAATGGGCACCATCCAGAAGCCCTGCTCCCAGTGTACTTTTTCAACTGTTGGACAGGGCAGGGGAAAGAAAGTCTTCCTTCAGCTCAGTTCATTATTTTAATTTAATTAGGCTGATCATTTTTATGTGATTTCTTGCCGCTTGGATCATATTACCCCTGCAAAGGGTTTAGACACTGCTAGGCACATTAATAAATTGCAAACTCCAAAAGGGGAAGGAACTCTCTGAACCTGATGTTAAGATAGATCATACAAATAATACTACCGTAGCCCCCCCTAGTGTGTGCATAGCGAAAGTGGCGATGGCATCACAAACGCATTCCTATTTACAAAGTGCATGTCTGCTTTCCAGCAACAGCACTTGGTGAGGAAAGCTTAGTAAACACTGATGAATTGTCTAGCACTTTATAGGATTGCTTTTGTTCCAGGCATTTAGTTTGAGAGTATTTTCACATTTGCTTGTTCTTAAAAGGTCTTCAAGTATTAGGACTAATGATTAGAATGCTGATACTTGCCATGATGAAGACTGAATTAATTTTATTGATTGATTAGCACTCTTTCAACATATATCAAACATTGCATTGCTCTCACAGTACAATAGTTTATTGGGATCAGAGAAACATCCCCCAAGAAGAGGTTTTAATTTTGAACCCACACTTTCCCCTTGAAAGATGAGGTCTTGAGTACCAGGTGTTATATTTAAAATGAATGCTCAATGATGCTAAGGATCTGTCCCGCTCTGCCCCAATTTGATTGACAGAAACATTCCATTGTATTCAGTCATCTCTGCCTACTATATGGTAGTATATGTAACCTTGATTTTTTTTTAAGGGAGATTGGTTTGCAAAGAAGTACATGAACTTTTAGTAAGCATATTTTAATCCTTCCCTCCCTCCCTCTAAAAGGCTCAAGTCATCCTGTGAACTCTATGGTGGAGTAAGGATTTGAATGCCACTCCAGTATCATTCCAGTTGTAGTCTAAGGATACTGCTAGACATTGGAATTGATTTACAGAATGAATTTTCAGTGGTTGTGTTGTCAGTTCCATGGATCTTTCCATGGAGACAGTCACATTGTCTCTAAAAATGCACATATCATCTGGATTTCATTTTGAAAGAGGTAAACACAGATCCTTCAACACTTAGAATGTTTAGATTGGTCCTGCCACAACTCTTGTAAACAAAAGGAAAGATTTCGCCACTGTGTTGGAATGTGTATTGGGTAAGGCTTGCCGACTTCTTCCTTATCTGTTAACTAAGCACAGAGCACCTCTGGTTTTGGCTCACCCATGGTTGCTGGACTTCTCCACACCGACCTCCAAGCTGGTCGAGGCAAAGGCTTTCTAACAAAAAGTTTTCATTATGTTAAAATAGCAAGGCTAGCTATATAATGCAAACAAAGAGTACTGCAGAAAGCATTAACAGAAGAAAAAAGGTAGGATATTGGTCATTAGGGAAATGCAGCTTAATAAGAAGGTGATTTTAAACTGCAAACCTCTCTTCCCTTCCATACTGAAAAGAGCTGACTCTAGTCAAGGTGGATTGTGCTGTTTAAGGTCCAATCACTTGGAGTGTTTGATGCTTCCTAACTGGTCCGCCCTTTTAAACTGGCACTGTATGATGGACTAATGATATTGGGTCTATCACTTCCCAGTTTGTTCATTAAACGTTCTTATAGAATTTGAAACAGTTTTAGTGACTGCCTGGCTTATTTCTGGATTCACTAGCTCTGGCAATTCAGCTATGGCCTCTCCTCTACTCCTGAATCAGCATTTGATTCATCTTTGAAGGCTCTGTCATAAGAGGAGTGGACTTAATCCCTACACCCATGATGGTTTGTTATTGTAATGAAGTGAAAAATGCTCTAAACTAGTGTAGAGCAATTTATTGTTTAATTTTTATTCTGCCCAACAGCCAAAGCCCTCTGGATGGGTCACAACAAGATATTTTAAAACAATATAAAATATACAATTAAAACATATTAAAACATCATAAGATGACAATACAATATTTAAAAACAAAAACAACCCACAACAATTATATTTTCACAAGATCCAGTTGGACCCTGTCTAATGCTAGCAGGCCCCAGTAAATAATTAAATGCCCTGCAGTAGAGGACAGTCTTTACCTGGTGCCAAAAAGACAGTAAAGATGGTGCCAGGTGGGCCTCAGTGGAGAGCTCCTTCCATAACTGGGGGCCACCACTGAAAAGATGCTTCTTGCCGCTATCCAAGCCTCCCTTGGAGGCGGCAATTGCAGAAAGCCCCCATATCTTGATTGTATTGTCTGGGTAGATTCAGGTTGGGTGTTCTGTCAGGTACCATGGTTCAAAGCCTTGTCGGATTTTATAGGTCAAAACCAGCACCTTGAATTGGGGTCAGAAGCATATAGGCAAAGTTTGAACCACTTTCCTGTGGCCGTGCCATGACAGACTTCAAGATGTGGTTAGGGCCAGTTGTGTGGCTCTTTCCCTCCTGATTGATTTTAAGTGAAGGGTCCTCACAGTGGGCTGCATCCATGCTTCCTGAAGTTAGAAATTAGCAAGGGCAGATGCAATGGGAAAATAGCTCCTGCCCTACTGCAGTAAATGTACGGATAAAATAGTTGAATAAAGAGCAGAACTGTAATACACATGGGAACACCCACATTTCCATTCAGCAAGGATTTCCATTTGGGTGCTAAGTATACCAACAGCTGCTATGAAGATGAGGCATCCTGCATGCAAAAGTGTTTGTGGTGTTTTCATACTGCATGCCAAAAGAAATAGCGAAATGCCCTTAATCCTGATAGCAGTGGTCACTGCCTGTGGAAAAGTTTGTCCCAGGAACACTGACCTTCTCCAAAGGGGACCTGACCTGTGCTCAGGGTGAGTAGAGAGGGATCCTTACATGTGCATCAGAGACACATGTCATGTTGAGTCTAGGACTCTTCGAGGTTCTTATATCCATACCGGTTTCCCACTCGACAGGGGATCTGAGGGCAATCCCAGCTTTCCTTCTGAAACTCTTGTGTGCAGCCATATTTCCTTCAAAAAAGGCTTGTTGGATCAGATGAAAGGATCATCTAATCCGGAAGCTTTTCCCATAGTGGCAAACTACCTATTTGGGTGCATATTAGAAGCCCAGAAGTAGAACATAAGTGCAACAGCACCCTCACATCCATCTTCTCCAGCACCTGGTGCACACAGGTATACTATTCCTGATACAGGACGTAGCATATAGCCATCAGGACAAGGAGCCATTGAGACCCTTACATAGTTTTTTCCATGTTGGGTGAAGCAGTACTAGGGTTAGGATGAAACTCAGTGCAATTTGTCCCTTTACTGGACTTCCTCTTGTGTTCAGCTCGCTCTTAGAAAGTGAACTGAGCCGAGAGGAAGTCCATGAACATTTGTGGAATGAAGTTTGCACAACCTGCAACCTTCCTCAACATGATGCACAGTGGCACAAACAAAGACTGCATGTGGCATGGAAGAGAAATGCCGTTTGTGTAGCATGTAGGGCTTGATTCCTGGCCGGCACCCCACGAATGTTGGTGTCCTCACCTGGAAATCAAACCCCAGCCACAACAAAGCAGGCTGGAGTCCGAGGAGCTGAGCCCGTGGAATCCAACGGATTTGCACCACCGAAACAATTGCCTCTCACATCCCTAAGCAGTACTTCCTTTTGTCTGTTTCAAACCTCCCACCTGACACCAGGTTCTAGTATTGTGAGAGAATAATATTTTCCCTACATCCACTTAAACTTCATTCATTGTGGAATTTAACTCTGAATGTTTGTGAGTATGTATGGAATACCGGGCTCAGTCTTATGAAGAGAACACGCTGATCAAGTTGAATTTATTTCTAATTTAATATTTATTTAATTGAAGATGTTTTTGTCCATCTAAAACCACACATTATACCTATTGTTGTGATAATAGAAGTAGCACAGCAATTAAGGTTAAAGCAGACTGGATTTTTGTTGCATTAGCAATATTATGTCAACGAGGCATAATTAAAGGTTGTATTAAGGGATATATAAAATTAAAGGTTTGACATCACAAAGGGCATTAATATTAAACTGGCTAACCGTTTCAGTTATTGAAATAACCAGCTGAGGTACAAATATTTTTTATCTTGTCCTACATCTAAGCTAATCATTTACGGCCTTTTATAAATGAAAGTGCTTTGTGCTGTTACGCAAACACATTACTATTTCCCCTGTCTTCTCAGTAGTTGATCACTTGCATATTTTTGAAACCCTTAATTTATGTTGCTATATACTTTTCTCTGAGACAACTCATATTCTAGAATTTACATAGATTGTAATCAGCATTTTAATCTTTGGCGGTAGATTTGAAGATCACATCAATATCTGGTGGAGTAATGGAAGGGACAAGTAGCTCTGGGCCTTTTTCAGAGCAAGAATAGCGACCTCAGAGTAGGGTTAGTGACGTCACGTGCTAGAGCACCAGGATAGCTGAAGGACTCACCTTCCTTTGTCAAGTGAATAAAATAGTAAAGCTTTCAGTTTTTACGATCATTGATGGCAGATCAGCACAGAGGAAGTCAAAGAATGTGCAAACTAATCAAAGCAGAGACCGGATAGCTCTTTCCTTTTCTCTGAGGGATTCCTACTTCACATCAGCAGTTTAAGTTGCAAAAATTCTCTATAAGATGATTTCCATTCCAAATTAAAAGCTGAAAAGTTGTGGTGCAGCTGTTTGAAGAGCTTTTATCAAATCTCACTGGGTTTTATAAGTGGAATCTACATTGTCCAAGGGAAACATTGCTGAGAACGTTGTTACAAGTAAGTACCATTGAGTGCAAAGGAGTTTATTTCTAGTTTACTATGTATAGCAGTCCAGTTGAGCTGATCCTAATAATAGTATGTTTATGTACCCCCAGACATAGAAACATTTTTGTTTTATAATTTTTCAAAATCACTGTAAAGCTATGGTTTTACTTTGGAGGCTCTAAGTGCTTTTGCTATTAATGTAAGAAATGTTTTCAAACAAAGATTTAACTAGACATGAGAGCACTGCTGGATGTAGCTGCTCTGTCAAACACAAGGGCTAGAAAATGGTTAGCAAGGTCTGAAACCCAATTCCAGGAAGAAAAGTAGCATTCCTTCCCAATGAAAAGAGAGCAAGATTCACTCATTTGTGTTTCGAAAAGATGGATGTCATGATGCAAGAAGGCGGATTCCAGGGTCACCAGTGCATGATAGACTATGTATATAAAAGATCTGCATTCCACTATATAATGGAATGCAGGTTATAATAGCAGTTGCAGGGCATACTGTCTATCTCACTTTCTTGACGAAGCAAGGAGCAACTGAGGGCAAGCTGAGCCTTTTCTTACAAGGATTGAATCAGCTTGTAACCCAGAGGGCTGCCTTCCCTGCAGTTAAGGCAACCAGTTTAAGGAAGAGAGAAGGGGGAATATGCCTGATTAAACGAGCTATTAACCATTACATGTAATCGTTTTTGCCTTAAAATAAAAACTTACTTAGGATTTTAGTATACTCACAAGACCTATTTTCATTTAAAATGTGTGTCTTTTAGCCTTTTTCTCTTCTAAAGAATCTTAATATCTTAACATTTTATTATAACCTCATTTTTGGACTTCCGTATGTTAGTATGCTATCTTAAAGTTTACTTAGTTACTGTCTGTATAGTGTGTGTGTGTGTGTTGTGTTTGAAATGGGATGTAGACTTATTTGATCAATTTCGCTTGACTGACTGCGGCTGCTGCTGCTGTGCAGGAGTTTATACCTGCTGTCCGGTTGCTCTCTTCCTCTGCCTCCATTTCTCTCCTCCTCCAGGTAGGAGTAGCAGCAGCTCCCATTATTGGAAGGTTCCCCTTTGAAGGGGTTTGGTGAGACAGAGAGAAACAGCCAGGCCCTGGTGGCAAAAAGCCTCTCCACCCCTGTTTCTTTTTCACCTGCCCTGCAGCAGTGGTGTTCCCTGGAGCAACTGAGAAGCTGTGGCTGCCCTAAAATGATACTGCATCTTAGAACATTTTTCATCTTGTCGTAATGAGAATGGCAATGCTTAAACTCTGCCTTTATTTGTAATGTGGTGTGATTGTTCATCCCTCTTCCTGTATAACTCTGACAGCCAAACAGAGATGAGCATATCTCATTTTAGCCCCAGTCGAATAAGCTGACTGCAGCCAAGCCAAGCTTTCCTGTGTGTCCTAAATGATTTTGCATGTCAAGCAAAGCTCCTTGTCAGCACTTCTAAGACAGGGTTGGTAATTGTTCTGCTGGATTTAGGTTTGCTTGTATTGGTCCAGTTCTTGAAAATATTATTTTGCAAATTTTGTATGAAAGGGACTTGGTGGCTCTTTCCTTCTAAAGTACTGTGTTAGTTTGGTTTTATTACTACTACTTTTGCCAGCTAAGTACATAGTATTTGCAAAGTGCAAAAGAAAAGGTTCCTGCCTCAAAGTAGAAACAGGAGAAGATGGGCTTGGCATTGACAGGGACAGAATATGCCAGCATTTAATTGACTATATATTTTGCCTATTCATTGGATTTATTTGTTAATGTGAACTTTGAGATTCAAGCATTTCTGATGCAGTTTGCAAATGTTAAAAATGTACAGAAATGCATATGGACAAAAGTGCAATATATTAGGGAAACAACCTGGAAAAGTGTGCATTTTGGGGAAAATGTGTACAAAATGTGTCCATTAAGAGAAATGTGTACAAATTAGCAGCTTTCATGCAGGAAAAAAATCTATCAAACTGATGGGGAATCAGAATGCAAAACTTCATATTGGAAAAGCTGGAGACTGGGTGGAATTGAACTTAACAGATTCATCCATAACCAGCTAAATTAGAGAAGGGATCATTTATATCAGGTACAATTTCAGCCCCAAAGTAGACCAGTAGATGGAATATTTACTCTCCAATCTGCCTAGGAAGCTGACTGGCCATTTGTCACAGTTCTGTCCATGTGTCTCATTTGGACCATCATTATGAGGGTGATGTGTGAGGGTCAAAACAGACATTGCTTGAAATCCTTATCTAGCAGCAGTGTTGATTCATTGTTCCTCTGGAGTAGGTGCAGGGGGCCTAATCCAGATTGGGAAGCTGGCACGAGAGGGAGGGGATTTTAAAAATCTGGACTGTCCTCTCTCCATCTGCTTGAGAGTAAAAATAAAAAAGACATGGCTGCTAGTTATGGATTTAAAGTAGTGCCTGTTTGGCCCTTAGACTTGTGAGCAAAAGAAGACTAACAAGAGCTCAGTTTGATATAGAATTAAGTGCAACTATCACTGATTACTTATTTCTTCTTTATTCAGGGGTGGGCAAAGTTATATAATGAATAACATATTTTTATTCATTTTATTATGAAAAATAACATACTTTTCAAATATCTGGAAACAAAACTGGAGTGTTAGATGTTCTAACTATCCCAGAAAGACCCTGATAAAATAGAAACAAGAATGATTTAAAAGAAGTATAGGATATTCAGAAGTATCAGAAAATAAAAGAAAGCTAAAATAACATTTTAAAATACAAAACTATTTAACTCTGCTGTAAAATGCTAGCGATTTGCCTCTAAGCTTTAGGTTATGGAACACCAAGTATTCTTTGAGGGAAGTCCCACATGGGTTGCTTAAGAACTGAACCAAGAAGCTAGTAAGGGCTTTTTTCTTTAAATCATAGAGTCTGAAGGGAGTCTATCATTATCTTTGGATTTTGAAATTATTTTGTTATACCATGCTACAGTATTGCCAAATATGTTGTCAGAACTGTATGTTCAAACTGCTCTTGTGAATTGCAAAAATTGGGATTTGTAAAATGTGAATGTGCCATAGGTATTTGCTTTCATTCTTCTTCTTTATAATGTGTTTGTGAGACACTTTCTTAGGCCCTGTCCCCATGGTTTTTAAAACACTTCCCGCCACACCATTGGCAGGCTGGCACTGCGTCTATTACTTTAACTGCCCGCTTTATTTATGTCATTAATTAGTGGATAAGGTCATAGGCATAGAAGGCTGTCACCAGAATTCTTTTCCCCATGGCTCTCACCATCCTTATGCTGAGACATTTATTGGAAAACAAACATCAAAGTGAAGAGGTTTGTTGCCATGCCTTGGGCATTTGTTTGCTGACAACATTCAGTGACAGTGACCTTATACCTGCTACTCCAACTGTTTAATTATACTGTTACTCTTGAACTGGAAATGGGGTTGAGGGAGAGAGGAGGGGTCTCTTACTTCATTAGTAATGTGAAAGGCTGCTTCGAGCTCATGCTTCATAGAGAAACGTGCCCCTTGTTAGTCGCTCTCAGCCATTGACTGGGTTTGCAGGACATCCTCAGCCCATGCACCCCAGCAAGCCATGGCTTTGCAGAAGGGTTTCACAGCCACCCCGGGCTGGCCACAGTGTCTGAACTCCAATGGCACTCTCAGCCAGCAGCAGCCAGCCCCGCTGCAGACCCATCCGGAAAGAGCAGCACGGAAAGCTTCCCGCTTCCTGATGTTGCAAAGTGCTTCTGGGCAAGGGCTGACAACAGCCATCACAAAATGCCCAAGCAGCACTCTGTGGTGGCTGTCATGGGTTCTCCGATCTCTGCTGGGTGCTGCCCCCACGAACCGTGTTTGGGGCTTGAGGAGGCAGCATGGAGAGAACTTTGCCACTGGCAAATACAGCTGCACTCTGCTGCCTCAAGCCCTCAAGGCAGCGGCACACAACAGAAACAGGGCCCCACCACCCAGGCCTCCTGCTCACAAGTACTCACCAGCAGATGCTCGTTTCGCTTCCCCAGCAGCCCCAAATGGCAAGCGGACCTGGCTCACAAGCGCTTGCTGGGCAAGCAATCTCCTCTTCTGTGCTATGCCCACCTGTCATTTTGGGTAGGGGATCGGTCTGCCCCGATTGGCCTCCTCTAAAGGAGGCTGACCAGGTGCAGCTTGCACCA
This sequence comes from Varanus komodoensis, assembly GCF_004798865.1. Taxonomy (NCBI): domain Eukaryota; kingdom Metazoa; phylum Chordata; class Lepidosauria; order Squamata; family Varanidae; genus Varanus; species Varanus komodoensis. The sequence continues at coordinate 36,958,764 of NW_025335269.1, forward strand.
TCGGCTGAGGAGGGCACAGAGATCTTCCTAGAGGAGGCCCCACAGAGTGTGGCTTGGGATTTGAGGAAATGAGGCCCTCTTACAAGCCAGAGAAACAGGCGTTTCTCCCACGTTCTGGCAGATGAGGAGTTGCCAGCCAGGACTGGGCAGGAGGGCGTCCCTGTTTGTCGTCACCATGCATACTTGCACCAGTGATAAGCAGAACACCAGCTCCCCCATTGCCCTACTGCTATTGGGGCTGGGCAAACCAAAAAGGGCCAAAGGGGAAGGAGGAGGCTCCCTGTCCCCAGTGGGCCTAATCATCTGCTGGATGCATCAGGGATCAGGTGACTTAGTGTGTCATGCAAACCTTCCAGGCATCTAAAAATTCACAGATTACGCTCTGTGGCATGGAGCGCTGGAGTATAAAATCAGGTAGCACAGTGGATGTCTTTTAGTCTGAGGGCCAAACTCTGTTTTGGAGAAGCTCTTGGGGACTACATTCCAGGGCTGGGTGGGGGCAAAACACTGGCATATTTTCTATTATTTTCTATTATATTATTATTTCATTTCTGTACTGGTCTGTAGCCAAAACTCTGGGCAGTTTACAACAATGCATAAAACGCAAACAGTAAAATACAAATATCACAAAATAAAACAGTGTTGAAATAAAATTAAAATAGACGAAACATACTGTAAAACTGACCCTGTAAAAGGAAATAAATAAAGTCACCTGCCATGGGTAATCCCCTCAAGCCCCTACACAGCTGAGTAAGTCTTTAGAGGCTTTGACAAAAAGTGCCATCTTAACCTGGTTCCTCCTGCTGCCAATAACTAAAGCTTTAAGAGGGGCAGTCCAACCTTTTAAAATGGAGGAAACCTATGAAAAGCAGGAGCCTACCAAGGGGTAACAGAAAGAGGGTAAGGGGAGCCATAGGAAAAGGCAGTGGCCTGGTAGTGAAGCTGGGCAGGGTGGTTTGCCCCACTGGCCTGAGGTTCTGCACCCCTGCGCTAAGCTAAATGAGCCGAGTGGGTGCTCCTAACTTTTTCTTTTGCTGCCAGCCTAGAGGAGCTTGCATGTGCATATGTTTTATTATTCTATTTCTATTTCACCCAATAGCTGGAGCAATCTGGGTGGTTCACAGCAATTTCTGAAAAATACAAAAAAGCAGTACAATAAAAAATACAGATATGGATGTACATGTAGGGCACGTAACAAACTTCATGTATTCTTTTAAATTTTGTGGCTTAAACCTGCTTATGAATAGCTAATAGGTATTTTATGCCTATTTTATGCCTATTTTATATAGAGTTATAATTAGGAAGCTTGTAGGCATTGGATGATAGTCTCTTAAGGCAAGTTGCTGAACTAGATGGTCTGTGGATTTCCTGAACATGGAAACAACTATATTTCATGTTATAGATAGATAGATAGATAGATAGATAGATATTAGAGTGCAATGAAGCTTAAATAGCTTTCTCTCAGATTCACTAACATCTCAGCAATTACATCTCTTGGTTCATTGGTGCTATGCCTGCATTTCATCAGTCCTGTGTTTCTATATCAACCATTTTTCATTCTCCCACAGCCTTTTTCCCAATCTTCCACCCACAACTCTTGCATAAGCTGCATCTATGGTTCATTCAGCAAAGCTCCTGGTACCGTTTATCAAATGCAATAGTTATTTCTAGTCATGTTGCCTTCCAGGATGAGAAGGAAGAAGGGAAAAAGGGCAGTGTGATAATTGGTATTATAAAATGTGATTAATTTGGCAGAATTCTTATGAAGAGGGTTAGGATTGCTTTTCATGCTCTACACCTGCAAAGCCTGACAAAAGAGAGGTCTAAAAAAGAATGAGAAGGTATTTCTGGTGAATAGTATGGACATCCAAAATCTAACATAAATCCTAGGAAGATCGGAAGATTTCATAGGCGTCTTGAATAAAAATGGTGCTTCATTGCACAAAAGCCTGCAAGCTTTTCCTTTCAATTCCAATCCAACTTTATCCCCACCCTGACCTCAGGTTTGGGCTCTGCCAAATAGCTGGGTGAAACAACCAGCTTTAGGTGGTACCTTAAATGGAGGTGGGGAGAGTTGCTGAAGGCAAGAATAGTGTCTCTGTATTATGTGGATACCTTTTTGAAACTCTGGCCCTGGCTGGTTTGGTGGGGTGTGGAGGGGGGACTCCTGTGTCAGCTCTGCTTCAGGTGGCACACTGTCTTGGGCGCTCTCTCTCTCTCTCTCTCTCTCTCTCTCTCTCTCTCTCTCTCTCTCTCACACACACACACACACACACACACATTGTTCACTTAGCATTCTAATCACAAATTTCAAGAGAGGTCCTTTCCCTTTTAGTTGCTGGTGGGTAGGTGACCTAACTTTGATCGCTTTCTTTTGTATAAAGTCTTTACATCAAGAAGCAATCTTCAAACAATTAGCTTATGTGAAGACACACCCATTGGCCTCCCTACACCATTATTCAGTTATTTTATTGCTCTATTATATTCATATTCCGCCTTTCTTCCTCCCAAGGCATTCTCCTCCTCTCAAACTTACCTGCACAACAACCCAGTGAGGTAAGCTGGGCTGAGAGTCTTGGAGTGGCCCAGTGGCTTCTATGGCTGGGTGAGGACTAGAACCCAGACCTCCTGAGTCCGCAGCGCCTCACTCTTAACCACTGCACCACACTGGCTCTCATTAGGAAATATTCCTATTACTGGTGGTGGTGGTTATAACATCCAACAGGCATCACTTTAAACAAATCCTTATTGATAGTTCTACCCACTGTAACTCACAGCAGCAAAGGAATAAATATTGCTGCCATCGTCCATGCTGCTGCTCATGATAACCTCCTCCTTCATGGGGAATCAAGCTATGCATGGCCACTGGTCCTGATGAAAATATGTTGCCTCCACTCTCAGAGGCAGTGCTCCTGTGTATACTAGTTGCTGAGGAACATAATTAGGTTGTATTCATGCCTTCCTTGTAGGTTTCCCTTGGGCAGCTAGTTGGCCTCTGCCTGAACAGAAGGGTCAACTAGATGTAAATTTAGTTTGATACACTGTGGCTGTCTTGTTACCATTCCTTCTTCACTCTCTGTTGTTCACTCTGAAGGGAAGTTTCATGGATGTATGGTTTTTCTGTACCACCTTTCTAGAGCACACAAGCTGGTTTACAAACAAGTCTAAAACCTGAAAATTACAGCTGGATAAAAACAGTAAAGGCAGTATTAAAAACAGTAACAGATATTTTAAGCCAAGCTTAAAAGATGTGTCTTGAACACACAGAGGGGTAGGGATAGGAGCACCCATCACAACTCCAATGGGAGAATGTTTCTGAGTTTGGGATCTATGTAAGAGAAAGGCTTGCACTCTTTTATAATATTAATGGATCAAACTGATTGAATCTGAGGAGACCTGCAATTCAACAAGGGTAAATGAGGCCTTAGGCAGAGTAATTTGGATTGAGGTCATGGTACGTGGGGGTTAATCTCTCCTTCTCCCATTTTTCAGATCTGAATCCATTCGAGCTGTCATTTGCCCCACAGAAGAAAACATGCAGGTACTCTCCAGTTGCTAATTTTACCCTCTGAGCTGATTTGGATCTGAGCTGATTTGGATCCCCAAACGATATATGGGGAAAGGTTAACTCCTCTTCCCAACCTGCATATCTTTCCCTGTCACTTTCATTTAACCTTTTAAAATATGTCATTGAACTGATTGCACATCTCCTGTTTGCTCATCTAATTGTGCCCTAAATTGCAACTCAGTATGGTTGTTGAACCCACAAAGTATGTGCCTTGTTTTAATTCTAATGTGTAGTCTTTCCATAATACCCTTTTCAGTGTAAGTGAATAAATATGTAGATACCTGCAATACTTCATGTTTTGTCCAGAAGCAAGCCTGCCTTGATGAATTTTCCTGACGAGTGTTGGAATTACCATCTTGGAGAACATGTAATAATTAGCAACTATGTGAAAACTATAGTTATTTGCATCTGCCACTGAATAACAGGTAGTTCAGTTTCCCTTGGAATTAATCTCCACATGAATGGTGCCCTGAGTCATACAGAGTGAACTGGTACAGGTATTTCCCTGAACATCTATTCAAGTAAGGAGGATACTTGTGTGCACATGCACATGAAAGGGTGTGTGTGTGTGTGTGTGTGTGTGTGTGGTGCCATTTGGAGCCATATGGTGCCTCTACCATTGGAGCCAGAATGCCTGTGTATGTCAGTTTCTGGGGAACTGTGGCAGCTGGTGGACTCCCCCTCCCTGCCCCTCCGTGAACAGAATGCTGGACTGGATAGCACAGCCCTTCTGGTTTTGGGTTCCATCATGGGAGTCAGTGTGGTTTGTGATTAAGTGTTGGATTCCAACTCAGGAGATGATACAGGTTCTAATCTGCACTCAACCATGAAGCTCACTGGGTGGTTTCGAGCCAGTCACAGATTCTCAGTCTAACCTATTCACAGGATTATTGCTGTGAGCATAAATGGAGTGGAGGAGAACCTAGGAAGCCAACTTGGGTTTCCTTGCAGAGGAAGAAAGGTGGGCTATAAAGGCAATGTGGTGGTGGTGGTGATGATGATGCTGATGATGATAACGGCCACTAAAATTAAAATAGCAGTTCTTTTCCCTTTCCATACATTTCAGAGATAGAAAAATAAACTGAAAAGTAAAATGATATATAATTTGAACCTTTGTTTATGAAAGATGATGTGAAAGAAATCTAAGAATAGAAACTGAATTTATGCTAAAATTAACAGACCTCAGTACAACATTTTTCTGACATAGTCTATGCTTGGAATTGTTCCCTGATCAGAGAATCAATGAATGGGTTGCCAGCGCTGGGTTGTACTTAACAGTGACTTTGTCTTTATGGAAAATAGGTCCACTTGCCACCTGCTCTTTGCAAATTTCATCCCCTTAAGCTTCCTATCCCCAGAAGGGCTAATTCCTGAAGGTTGGAGAACTATTCAGAACAGACTGGAATTAGGCATGCTGGGCTGCCAAAAATAAAAGAGATAAGAGGAAATTGGGTGCTCCAACTTGCAAAAGTCTTTTCTGTTAAGGTAAAGCCACCAATAGTCCCAGCCTTTTGTCTTTGAATTTCCTCTTCTACTTCAGGTGTTTGTTATGAACAACATGGAACATTTTTGAACTGGGCAAAAAACCCGTGATTATACAAGAAGAAGAAACCTATTGATAGCAGCTAGCACTATATCATTAAGCAGGAACCTCTTAGATCATACCTCGCTTGCACAATGACAGCTGCCGTTTCATTTTGCCTGTTTCCATAGTCACCTTTTAAATAAAAAAAGATGGCAAAAATGGTATAAATTCTTTTGCCAGTCAAGTACACCAGGAATACTCCAAAAAAGGCATACAGGAAGGTGTGGTGGGAGATTGACAGTATCTAAGAATAAAGAACATAGCCTTTATGTAATGTCATGACTCATAGTGACGTAAGAACTGTGGGCCCCTTTTATGCTAGGCCTCCTGATGGTAGCTCTCAACTCACCTCCACTGGCTGGTTGAGTAAATGGGTGGCCTCTCTTCGAAAGAAAGTAGCTTCGCTTGGCATGATCATCCTAGCTATGGCACTGTTGGCTCTCGCAGCAAGTAGGACAATGCTTAATTCTTTTTTTATAACCTGTTATTCATTTTCAATCTAAAATACAGCTGGAACAACACTACATCTAAAATAAATACATAGACAATTAAGCGTGCAATTAAAATTAAAATACTTCTTAAAAATACTGTGCCTCCTCACCAGGACCATAAGATGCATGTTACAGATATAAAAACTCATTCAAACATTTTTTCAGAACATTCCCCCTTTCCAAAACTACAGAGATTCTTTTGACAGTTCAAATCCTTTCCGTTTTTAAAAGACATACTCAATAAATACACCCCAAATGTCAATTAACCTAGCTTTCTTTATACGTTCTTTCCTTACTTTAATATCACAGGTTGATTTAGCATTAAAAGTTATATTCCAAACTTCTCTATACTGAGCACACAATTGGTAATCATATTTTACTTTCCAATTTTTACGTATGGTTAATCTTGCAGTAGTTATTAAATTTGTTATTAATTATTATTCCAACTGCATTGTTTTCTGTGATTATATCTTCGAATTTTGTATAATCCCTGCATCTACCTCTTTATCCATTCTCTAGTCCAACGTGACATTGTTTAATTCTAATCATACACATTTATTACAGGACATCTGATGAAGTTCATTTAGAACTGGGTCTCTGAACATCTGTCATCTTGTAAATGTGACATGTCAGCACTTAAAAATGTAATGCATAAAGAACATACATTAAATAATAGGCTAAAAACTCATGAATTCTTGCTGCTTGAACAATAGTAGTTGGCTAAGCCGCAGTGATGTCACGGAGTGTATAACAACAATTGTGAGAGAAGGCTCAGTGATGGAATGCTGTCAAATAGCGCAAGTTGTATCAGAGCAAGGCCTGTGTGGCTGTCTCACTAGATACAACATAGGATGTTTGACAAGAACAGTCCAACATCCCACCTGATAGGAACAAACTATTCCTTCTCACCACTTGACAAGAAGGTAGGAAGGGAGACAGATGGATGAGCAGCTACATGGAGGAGGCTGGCCTGAGTTCTGTGCAGGGAGAAGTCTTCAGAGATGAGGAAGCTGAGAGAGAACTCAGTAGTGGGTAGAGAGTGAAGTGTTCCATAATAATAATTGTGGTTAATAAATGGTCTAGCACATGCCTGTGCATGGGTGATTTTCACTGCGTCGATCTGTATTGCACTGGATGAGAGAGATTCCTTGGTCTTCTGAAGGTTCACTACTACAGGGGCTGATTTGGAAGGTTTTGTGCTACTGGCACAGTGCACAACCCCAGGAGCTGCTTCAGCCTTGGGAGAAATGCGGCTCTGCAACTCCTTACCTTGTCTGGGTAAGCTCCCGTACCTACACAAGATAAACCTTTGGCCAATTTCCTCTATGTACTTTGTGCAAGCCCACCCCCTAACCTTGGTGATTGTAGCTCGAGCTAGGGGAGGGCTAGAGTGGGATCTTTACCAGTCATATGGGTTAGGAAGAGGATTACAGGAAGCATAGGAAGCACCTGTGGGCACCTGGCAGCCTATGCTGTTCTCTGTGGGGCCCTGAACTCTTGGTTCCACACAGCCCCAAAGATCTGCCCTGAGTAGGACTGCCTGAAAGAGACCATGGCAGTGGCATCTCAGAAACTGCAATAATGGTCAGCGTTACTGGGAGGAAGAGATAATGGCCCTATCTACACCAGTTAACTCCTGTCAGTGATCCATGCAGGAAAGATTGCTGGGGGTGGGAGAAACATTAGCCTCTTGCCCCCACCCTTCCCAGAATTAATTTCCTATTGATGGGGGGAAAGCAGTGATCAGTATTGTTGTATGCATGCTCACTGCTTCCCTACGTTTTGATGGAATCAGGAGCACAAGGTGTGTAGAGATGAGGTTAAGATGTGTTACGTCAGCCATCCTGATCAAGAGAGGAGGAGGGAGAGTTAGCCCTAGTTAGTCAGGTCCAACCCCCTGCTCAGTGCAGGACACCAAGATAATCTATCGCTCAAGTGAAACCATCCCTCTCATCCCTCACAGCCTCCCTAGGTCATTGGTTCCATTGTCGTACTGCTCTAATAGTCAGGAATTTTTTTCCTGATATCTAGCCAGAATCTGGCTTCCTTTAACTTGAGCCCATTATTGCATGCCCTGCACTCTGGGATGATCAAGAAGAGATCCTGGCCTTTATCTTTGTGGCAGCCTTTCAAGTACTTGTAGAGTGCTATCATGTCTCCCTCCAATCTTCTGTTCTCGAGGCTAAACATGCCCAGTTTTTGCAATCTCTTCTCATAGGGCTTTGTTTCCAGCCCCTGGCCTCCTCCCGAACCTTTCCAGCTTATCTACATCTTTCTTAGAATGTGGTGCCCAGAACTGGACACAGCACTCCAGATGAGGCCTAACGGGGTGAGTAAAGGGGTGGTAGCACTTCATGAGCTTTGGAAGTGATGCTTCTGTTAATGCAGCCTAAAATAGCGTTTGCCCTTTTTGCAGTCACATCAGATTGTTGACTCATCTTCAGCTTGTGATCTACAGCAATTCCAAGGTCCTCACTTGCAGTATTGTTGAGCCAAGTATTCCCCCATCTGGTTGCATGGGGGAATACTTGGCTCAATACTTGCAACAATGCATTTGCTTTCTTTTACCTAGGTGCGGAACTTGGCATTTGTCCCTATTGGATTTCATTCCTTTGTCTTCATCCCAGTGCCCCAGTCTATCAAGATCACCTTGAATCTTCTTTCTGTCTTCTGGGGTATTAGCTACCCCACTCAGTTTTTTGTCATCTGCAAATTTGATCATCATTCCCTGCGCTTCCTCACCCAGATCATTAATAAAAATGTTGAAGAGCACTGGGCCTAGGACTGTACCCTGTGGCACCCCACTTGTTACCTCTCTCCAATTTGAGAAGGTGCCATGGATGAGCACTCTTTGAGTCCAATTCTGTAGCCAGCTGTGAATCTACCCGATAGTTCTTCTGTCTAGTCCACTTTTAGCTAGTTAGCTAATCAGGATATCCTTTATGTATTATTGAAAACATTTATCCCATCCTGTATCCAATCAGAATCTCTAGATGGCTTTCATAAAAAATAGAACAACACTAGACAGCAAAATCCATGACAGCACTTGAATAAAATTGCAACCTACAATGTATAAAAATATGTAGGAAAACTATTTTAACCATTAAAATACTGGGCAAATAAAAAGGTTTCGATCTGGCACCAAAAAGAATAAAGAGTCAGCACCAGGCACACCTCTCTGGGGAGCAGATTCCACAGTTGGAGCACTACCACTGAAAAGGCTCTTCCCCTAGTAGTCACTCTTCTCATTTCTTTCAAAGAGTGCTCCTGTAGAAGGACCTCAGCAGATAATATTAAGGTCCAGGCAGGTGTATATGGAAGGAGACATTCTTTCAGATAGCCAATGCCTAAACTGTTCAGGGCTTTAAGGATCAACATTAACACCTTAAATTGGGCCCAGACTTCAACTGGTAACCAATAAAGATGATAAAGGACTGGTGTTATATGATCTTGTCAGCCAGTCCTAGTTAGCAGCCTAGCTACTCTTTTCTGTACCACTTGAAATATCTGGACCATTTTCAAGGGTTGCCCCACACTGAGCGCATTGCAATATTCCAAGCAGGAGGTTACCAGAGTGTGGATTACCATTGCTAGACTTTGCCTGCCAAGGTAAGGATGTAGTTGATGGACCAGCTGGTGGAAAGTGCTCCTTGCCACAGCAGCCACCTGAGATTCCAAGGATAGCTCTGGGTCGAGGAGCACTGTCAGTGTACTTGTCCTTTATCATGGGACACTTTGTCAAAAGCTTTGCTGAAGTCAAGATGAATTATGTTCACAACACTTCCACAGTCCATCGGGGAGATTACCCAATCAAATTATTCTGGCAGGATTTGTTCTTGAGAAATCCATGTTGGCTTCTAGTAATCATTGTATTGCTTTCAAGGTATATGCAGACTGACTGCTTTATAATCTGTTCCACGATTTTTTGGGGGATTGATGTCAGACTGCAGTTTCCAGGTTCTTCTTGCATTCCTTTCTTGAAGTTAGGGGCAATATTAGCCCTTCTCCAGTCATCTGGCACTTCCCCGTCCTCCATGATTTGTCAAAGATAATAGACAGCGATTCTGAGAGTTCTTCCACCAGCTCCTTTATGACTCTAGGATGGAGTTCATTGGGCCCTGGAGATTTGAACACATTCAACCCAATTAGATGATCCTTGACCATTTGCCTATCAATCTTGAACTGCCATCCTGCTCCTTCGGCTTGTATTTCCCCTTCATCAGGAAGGTCATAGATCTTCTTTTGGGAGAAGACTGAGCCAAATTAGGAGTTGAGTACTTCTGCTTTTTCTTTGTCATCTGTCATCTGTTATTGTTATCCCATTCACATCAAGTCTTTGAACCCCCATTTCTTTCCTCTGTCTTTTAATCTGGACATATTTGAAGAAGGCTTTTTTGTTGCTTTTAGCATCCCTCACTAGCATTCCCAGCTTTAGCCTTCCTGATGCCATCTCTGAAATTCCGTGCCACCTGCCTGTATTCTTCCTTTATAGCCTGGCCTTCTTTCTACTTCCTATACATTTCTTTTTTGTTTTTAGATCATCTCTGAACTTTTTGTGAACCTACATGGGCTTTTGCTGTTGTCTTCTACCCTTTTTCCTTGTTGGAATTGTTTGTAATTGTTCCTTTAGAATTTATTTTTTAAAAAGTGCCCATCCTCCATGGACTCCTTTTCTGAATAGATTATTTTTCCATGGGACTTGACTTACCGTTGTTCTGAGTTTGTAAAAATTGTCTTTCTTGAAATCCAGGGTAGATGTTTGGCTACATTTGACTTTTGCTTCCTCAGGAATGTAAGTGTGGCACAGTCAGTTTCTCCCCAAGTTCCAGTCGCCACCTCTTTGTCCACTAGGTCTTCCCTGTTGGTTAGTATTGCAATACAAAAGACATTGAGCCATAGAGGGAGAAGAAAGGGTTAAGGGCTGTAGCAAGCTGGCCAGGCAGAGGTGGCCACTTCAAGGACAGGCTGGTGCCTAGGTTGGGCCAAGGGAGGAAAACATTTGAGGGTATGGAGATTCTCAAGGAAAGTCACATCCTCCCCCGGGTTGGATCCCAGTTGGAGGCTCCGGAGATGTCACCTCATGGATCAAACGGTTCTGATTGCTTGATGCCAGCTTGGGGAGCGAATGGTTCCAATCCTTTGATGTCATGCCATAGAACAAAGGGTTTTGATTGCTTGTGGGAGGAATAAAAGGAGCACTTTGAGACCAGTCTGTGTGCACTTTTGGGTAGAAGGAGGGATGCCTGCTGTTGGAGGGTCAGGCCATTAGAGTCTGGGTCTGATCCTCTTGAGAAGGCCTGTTAAGTACATTCTGAGTCACTAGGCTTTAGACTAGCTAGCTTTGTTATTTTATAGTGGGGGGGGGGGGCAAATGGCCCAGGGGGTTTATATCTGTGTTCATAATCCATTGATTAAAAGCTGTTATCCCATTTCACCCTCCCTTTTCCCTTACCTTTGTCCCCTGTGCATGTGAAGTTGTTTGTGGGTTTCATTTGGGTTGTGCATGTGTTGTACTTTAATGAAGCTCGTTTTCCCCCAAGACTTAGGTCAGTGTGTGCTGGTCCAGTGCATTCCATTTCGCTAAGAGCTGGGGGGTGGGGTGTTTTTCCTGACTCCTGCGGACTGCTGGGAAGTGAGGGCTCCCAGCAGTGTTGGTGTTGGTGTGACACCTCAGCATTACAAGCATCAAGTCTTCATTTTGTTCCTTCCCCCAAATGTGTGTGTTCTGACCCCACCTGCCAGAAGCTCCACTTACTTACAGGCCCCGAAGGGCTTAGCCTGTCCCCCCACCCCCCACCATCCAAAATAGTTTCCCACCCCTGAGATTAACTGACTCTGGCTACATTTTCATCTAGTTGAGTGGGCAGCTTCTCTGAGCTTGGTTGACCAGCTGAGAGATTGAAGCAAGGGAGTTGTGCAAAGACTCAGAAGATGTTCAGTAGCTCAGGACCTGCTTGGTTACACAGGACCTTCCAAATCAGCCCTTGTAGCAGTCACATTCAGAAGACCAAGGAGTCTTTCTCATCCAGGGCAACACAGCTTGACACAGTGAAATCATCCACCTACAAAAATGTGTTAGACCATTTATAAACTAGAATTATTATTATGGAACTCTTCATTCCCTGCCCACTATCTCAGAGCTGCTCCGTCTTCTGTGGGTCAGTCAGAGACTGAACATTGAAACGAACCTTGAGAAGGGCCCTTCCACAACTCTTGTTTCGAGTTTTTCCAAAGACTTGGGGCTTCTCTACACGTGACATTTACTGTGATCCTTTACCCACAGTAGTTTCTGGGTCCTTTACAGGATGTCATCCCTCCTACAGGACCTCTCCCACGTTTTGCAGCTATACCCTGGCTTTTTGTAGAGAAAAGATAGTGAGCTATTATTTCATTATCTTCCAACAGAATGTCAGGAAATGCCTGTATAAATGTGAAATTCTGTTATATCCCAGTACCATCTTATGCTTGTGAAATGGAATATATGGAAAGGCAGAGAAAGGGGAAAAAAGGCAGTCTCACTCCCACAAATAAAACAGTAGAAGACGCCTCAGAGAAGCAACAGAATAAACACCTCATGTAGGGAAGCCCTTGGACAAAAGAGACAAAAAAAGATCATGGTATCCTTCAAAAATGTAGCAGAAGAGTTGGAGGTGTGCTGTGATGATAGCAAAAGTGAAAATGAAACTAAATAGACTGTGCAGCGATCACCTATTTAATCCATGAGCTCTGGACCCTATTTTAATGCACACGGCTATTTAGCCTCTTGTCAGAATTGCTAGAGATCATGGCTCAGAGGCATATATTGTGCGAAGCCTGCAAACCGCACCCTCCCCCCATTCTCATTTTACAGCTGGAGAAGGGAGTGCAGCTTCTGAAATTACTTTTTAGTTTTATGGAGGTATTTTTCTTTATTATTCTGGAAGGAGAGATGTTTCTTGTCCTCTAACTATCCTTCAGCAGCTCTTTGCAGGAGCCTTGTCCCTGGGGCAAGCCCCAGCCTCCCAGTTTTGTGAGGTTCGTGATTGCAAGCCAATAGGCTGGCAGAATGAACCTATTGATCAGATTGGGATTTATAGCCCTGTGCCATTGACACCCAGGTGGTGACGGTTATGCACAAATTATAATGGTTGTCTGCGGCAAACAGAGAGGCATAGACGGTATTGCTGTGAATGCACTTGCTGAGCGTTGTTTTCACCAGCCTCCCCTCTGAACTCTCCTCCCAAAAGCCTTCTATCTTATGCCAATGCAACACATGAAAATTGAAAATTGTCCAGCAAGTCCTCTCTGCTTTTCCCAGAGCTTCAGTGGACATGTGAGGGGAGAGGGAGTTTAGGCAAGAGAAATGTGTACCTCCTTCTTGAATTTATTAATAAAGCAGTCATATGATAATGGAAAAGGACAGCCCCTTTGTTTGACTCTGGTGGCAGGTTGTTTAGGGAAGGAAAGACAGAGAAGGAAAGAGAGAGAACATTTGGCCAAAAGTGGGAAAAGCTGGATAGGCAAGAAAGGAATGGCGTGTTGTTTTGCTTGATGGAAGGAAATTACTGTTGACTTGAGCTCTTCCTAATGTATATCCCACCTAAGTGTGGGCTCAGAGGCAACCTGCCTCTTCAGGCTGTCTGCAGAGAAGCAGGAGGCAGCATTTCTCCAGTGATGAATGAAGGGCATTCTGCTCATGCTCAGAAGCACAAAGGAAACTGCCTTATATTGACTCATATTGGACTGCCTAACTCAGCATTGCTTACAGCATGGGTGGACTGACTTCATGCGTGTGGGATCTCCTTTGCTCACTAGATCCCAGTGATCTACCAATCAGAGTCTGCTGCAAACACAGCAGAATGAGAGGAATTCTGGGCCTGTTCACTCTATCTATCTATCTATCTATCTATCTATTTATTTATTTAGAGTTTTTGTATGCCGTCCCATCGCTTAACACTTCGGGACGGCTTACATAAATAAACATGGTACAAAAATAAATAAATAAATACAATTATACAAATTAAAAACCCGATTCATTCCGGCTGCAAATTAAAACCTATAGTTAATATTAAACATTGTTAAAATATTGTTTAAATAAAAAGGTCTTAGCCTGGCGCCGAAAAACAAATAACGACGGCACTAGGCAGACTTCTCTGGGGAGCGCATTCCATAGATGGGGTGCCACTGCAGAGAAAGCCCTCCTCTGGGTACTTTGCCTCCTGATGTCTTTCACAAAGGGCTCCCGGAGGAGGGCCTCTGCTGCCGATCTCAAGGGGTGGGAGGGCAAATATGGAAGCAGGCATTCCTTCAAGTATCCAGGTTCCAATCTGTTAAGGGCTTTATAGGTGATGACCAGCACCTTGAATTGAGCCCAGACTTAGATGGGAAGCCAGTGAAACTGGTAGAGGACTGGGGTAATATGAGAATCACGCCCAGTCCCCATCAGCAACCTGGCTGCTCTATTTTGCACCATCTGAAGTATCTGGATTGTCTTCAAGGACAGCCGCACATAGAGCGTGTTACAGAAATCCAACCGGGAAGTAACCAATGTGTGTGTCACTGTCGCTAGGCAATCATCCTCCAGGTAGGGACGCAGCTGATGGATTAACTGAAGCTGAAGGAAAGTGCCACCGCTGTCACTGGGGCTTCCAAGGACAGCTCCGGGTCGAGGAGCACTCCCAAGCTGCGGACCCTGCCCTTCAGAGGGAGTGCAACCCCATTCAGGACAAGGTCCAAGTCACCTACCCAGGAGCTTGAACCACCCACCAACAGGACCTCCGTCTTGTCTGGATTGAGCTTCAGTTTATTGGCCCTCATCCAGCCCATTACCTCGGCCAGGCACCGGTTCAGTTCAGCCACTGCCTCACCTGGATCAGTTGAAAAAGAGAGGTAGAGCTGGGTATCATCAGCACTTTAAATGCTATTTCTTTTTAAGTAACAAATTGAATAGAGCTGATGGTTCTTCCATATAAAAGTTCATTCCTGATTAATTTATGTGTTCTTCATATCATCAGTATAATACAGAGCATTTGTGGTCAGGAATCATTAGGAGTCTTTTTCCTAGGCCTAGCTGGAGGCGCCAGGGATTGAATTTGGGGTGTTTCTGCAGTGAGCCTTTGGAAAGTACAGAAACATACAATACAAATACATAAAGGGTGTGTTCCATCCAGTGGTGAAGCTAGGTACTAGTAAACCCTGGCTAGAATGACTTTAGGGGGGCCTCCCTCAGGGCTGGGCCTGCCCTGAGGTGGGAGGAATCCCCTACCTCAGCTTCTTGAGCACAGGGAATGGCTAACCGTGTGCTTCTCCTCAGTACCTCCCTACCGCAGTGAGGGGATAGTACAGAGGGGGCTTTGGGAGGCCATGGTGGCATTAGCTGTAGTGTGAGAACAGGGTCAGGCAGGACGGAAGAGCCACACTGAAGAGCCAGAGAAAGCAGCTGCTGCCGCTTCTCAGAGCATCAGCCAGGCTCAGATGTCTGGCTGCGACAAGAGTTCCTCAGGAGGTCGTCTGCAATGCAGCGCTTGACTGAAAGTTAGGCCTCACCATGCCTGACTTTCTGCTGAGTCAGGATGGGTGCATTCTCTCCTCTGGCTTACTCTGGGAATAACTTCAGACTGAGCCAAAAGGCAAGTGGTGGTGGTGTGAGGTGATGCAGGATGGTAGGAAGGATTGATACGGCAACATGCATTTTTCTCCTGCCTGAGCTGATGGGAAAGCTTGTGCCTGCATTGGTACACATCTGTGAACAGTAAGGAGCATAACTTTGCTTGCTACAAAAAGGAGTAAGGCACTCCTGCTTCTTCTGCTGAGTAAGTCTCTGAACTGAGAAAGCCTTTCCCTTAAGGGGCTGGAGCAACACCCTTATGATCACTTCCTCACAACCTTTCCATTCCTACAAGAAGCGTGTGTGTGTGTGTGTGGCAACCAGAGCTTATAGCCATAAATCTTTGATTAAAACTTCTTCCCGCCTGCCTGTATTTTGACTGTATTGAATCTGAATGCTGCAGACCATTTCACACTAGGCAGTCTCTCAAGTCACTGCTCCTAACCATCCAGAACTCTGAATCATCTAGAAGTGGAGAGCTGAATACCAGCAGCTGTGACAAACTGTTCCACCATACTTCCTAAACTCCTGGAGAAAAGTTGGATTACAGATAGAACAAGAAAGGAAGAAAGGACATGATTATCTTGCAACATGTAAGAAAAAGTTTAAAACACGTGATGATAGAACATAGAATGACTACTTAACTGTGAATTTTAGCTATTTGATTTTTGAAAATCAGTCTTTAAGGGACAATCCTTGTATGGTATCTTTATGTGAACCTATATGTGTACTGATATAAGATGCATCCAATACCCAACTTTGGAGGTAAAATGGTAGGAACAGATTAAGCAGCTGTAACAGGAAGGGGAGCTCCTAAACGTTATTTCAGCTTTGACCAGAATTTACTCAGTTTTCATCTCCCAGAACTGACTAAAAACTCAAACAGAATGTGGGGGTGAATTCCATACCTTTCTGAGCTTGTGACACATTTCACAGGACATAAAAGAAAGTGTTACAATTTAAAAACTGGTACATTTTTGCATGGATTTCCACATAAAAAGGAAAACAAACAAAGCTTATGATCACAGGTGTTGTGGATTGCAGGGAACCTAGATCAAGCTTTGCTGATTTGTGCTTAAGAGCCACAAACCTCATTTAAGAGCATAATCCTATGTGTTGTTTAAACAAAAAAAATCCTGTAATTCCCAACATGCCCCTGCCAACCATGCATGTTGCGGGTTGTAGGACATATTTTCTAAACTTGTTGAGAATTGCACCCTAAGAGTATGTAAATCAGTTTCAATGGTTTACTGTTATTTATTTATGAATCACCTTTTGATTTAATTTAAACATGTTTTTTCAAGACCAGTATAGACCTTTTGGCCTGAATAGACCGTAGTGCAATTGCATGTCTACAGGAATAGGGGTTTGTGTGTGTGTGTGTGTGTGTATGCATGCATGGATGTGGGTCAATCATATCCCCATAGCCTCACTTCCTAAAAGTGCACACCACTATATCAACACACATGTGCAACATTTAGGCAGAAATCTTTGGAGATTTTCTGACCAAAGTATGTGCATCCAGCATTACTTACAGTGGCAACATCAAGTTACTGAAATCAAATAAGAAGCTTGGGGTGCAATTATGGGAGCTCTAAAGAAGGATGCAGGTTTCTTGTTCAGTACCCTCAGTGGAGTTGCTTTTGCAGTTTTATTTCTGTTCTCTCCATACAGATTTTTGCTCCAGCACTCCTGTGCTGCCCTTAATGCCTGCGCATGTTGTTATACACACCTTGAAGAGGTGGTGAGAGGAGGGGAGAAATGCTGAGGTGGCAGTGGGGAGCCCAGCAGGGCTGGGGAGAGTCTGTAAATTATGATTAAATTTCCAAAGATCATTTTTTAAAACAGGCATGCCATGACATATTTGCTAAAGCTTTTATTTTAAAATGATGTTTATTCCCCATGCAGCAGACAGCACTGCAGTTGTAGATGGAGTCTGCCTTGCCTCTTTACTGTGAAGTTGCTGCCTGCTAGTCCACTTTCCAACCCTTGTCCCTTGGCCAGCAGCTGCTGTACCTAGAGCAGCCCAAAGCAGGAGTGTTGTTGCCCAGTCACAGCCGGCCACTCGGACAGTTCTGCCCAGTCACTCGTGCTCCATGCCCTGCAGCCTCTCCTCTCTTGCAGCCTTCCGGGCAGGAATAAAAGAGCAGTGAACCATCCATGCCTGATGAGCAAGGGCAGAGAGAGCTGCTGCGCTGTCACCTGGCTTTCTTGCCGCAGATAAGTAGACGGGCAACAAGGTGGGTGGTCAAACCGGCGGATGGCAGGCAGGCAGGCAGGTAGGCAGTGGTGGCGGCTAAATGCCTGAGCCAGCCGGGAGGGTGCCTGTGGTAGTCTAGCAGTGCCAGGCCTGAGCCACAGCAGAGGGTCTGAGAGCTCTTCTTCATCTGTGGGGTCAGAGGTGGGCATCAGTCCTCTATCACACTCTCAAGGGCGCCAGCTGCAGAAGGCAGAAGCACAGGCTGCCATGTGGAGCTGAAGCCTGCACCTTAAGACCTGAAGCAACTGACCGTCTCATGAATAAAAAAACTGCTCAGGAGTAAAAGTCTTTCTCTGGAGGAAGACTCCTGCTGAAGTAGCTGGAAATCCTGGCTGTATAAGCTTTTCAAATGGACCCTGCCAATTTCTGAAATTATACCCTTCCACTGACTCTGCTGCTTTGAACCTTCTCTTCTTTACTTGGTGCCACTCACCCTGCTTCATTCTGCTCGTTGACTGTGTTTTGACCATAGCCACAGCTCAAACCCGCTGTTAGTCTTCTGTCTTGATGCGTTATCCTGTGCTCTTGGCCTTTGCCTGCCTAATGATTTCTCTTGCTTTGAATTGCTGTTTTACTGGGTTGCTATGCCTGACCTTTTGCCCTTCTGTTCACTTGCTAGCGGTTTCATCCCATGGTTGACTCTAGGCTGAGTCCAGCTCATAGCAGGACAGGCAGTGATTCAAGCTTTCCAGTCCTCTTCCTGAGACAAAGTCCCTCTCATCAAGGGAGGCTGGGCCCGTCCACCGGCTGGTCAACCACTACTTTCTGCTTAAGCAATTCTGGTCATGAATTCAGTGACTGATCTTGGCCTAGCCATTTATAGCTGTCCTTAAGTTGGGATCAATAATCTTTTAAATGGTATAAATATGGAAGATTTCACACACTCACACTCTTTTAGTCCTTGATTTTTACCTGTGGCAGATAATGCATGCAGGAATGGACTTCACAGGCATTCTCGAGAGTCCTCCTGTGACCCTACTCCCTCCTCACTCTTCATACTACTGCATTATGTTTGGAGCACTGCAATGCATCTTGACCTTTCTGAAAGCAGGAACCTCTTACATCCTATGCAGAAAAGCATCCAGGGACCTGCTGTGCTCCAGGCTACCAAGAACAGTCATTGCCTGATCTTTCCCCCCAGTTTAAAATCCTGCACCACGCTCTGAATGAAAGCCTTGCATTGAGGAGCATATAGAATTATATCTTCTTTTAAATGGGCCTCTGTTGCACTGAGTGCTGTCTCTGTCGCACTGATAAGCATTCCTCACTTCCTTGAGCAATGACAGCCCCCTGAACAATTCCGTCAGTGTTCGTTGTTTCCTTCAGATGAGAGAGCACTGGAGACTGAGGGAGTCTGCAGTATTTCTGCACTTACTGAAATGTTGTAAGGAGAATCCCTGAGAAGCAAGCAAGGGCCTAAGCATGAGGCCTGTATCAGAATCCGCACAGCTGTCTGGGTGAAAGGGATTTTGCCTTGGTAGCCTATCTCATTTTCCTACACTCCCAGCAATCTGTCTGACTTTATCTCCAAATTTAAACTGCAACATAATTCTGTTGAGGGCAATTTTTCGCTGTTGTTAGTCACAAAGTCATGTCCGACCCATTGTGACCCCATGGACAACATTCCTCCAGGCCTTCCTGTCTTCCACCATCCCCCGGAGTTCACTCAAGCTCACACCAACTGCTTCAGTGACTCCATCTAGCCACCTCATTCTCTGCCATCCCCTTCTTCGTGTGCCATCTATTGTTCCCAGCATTAGGCTCTTCTCCAGGGAGTCCTTCCTTCTCATTAGATGGCCAAAGTATTTGAGTTTCATCTTCAGGATCTGGCCTTCTAAAGAGCAGTCAGGGTTGATCTCTTCTAGGACTACCCAGTTTGATCACCTTGCTGTCCAAGGGACTCACAGGAGTCTTCTGCAGCACCACAATGCAAAGGCCTCAGTTCTTCGGTGCTCAGCCTTCCTTATGGTCCAACTTTCACAGCCATACATTGCACCTGGGAAAAACATAGCCTTGACTATACGCACTTTTGTTGACAGGGTGATGTCTCTGCTTTTTAGTATGCTGTCTAGATTTGCCATAACTTTCCTTCCAAGGAACAAGCGTCTTTTAATTTCTTGGCTGCAGTCCCCATCAGCAGTGATCTTGGAGCCAGGAAAATAAAATATGTTACTACCTCCATTTCTTCCCCATCTATTTGCCTGGAAGTGATAGGACCGTATGCCATGATCTTAGTTTTCTTAATGTTGAGTTTCAAGCCAAGTTTTGCACTCTCCTCCTTCACCCGCATCAAGAGGCTCTTTAGTTTCTCTTCACTTTCTGCCATGAGAGTGGTATCATCTGCATATCTGAGGTTGTTGATATTTCTCCCAGCAATCCTAATTCCAGCTGGAGATTCATCTAGCCCCGCCTTTCTCATGATGTGCTCTGCATATAAGTTAAATAGGCAGGGTGACAGTATACAGGCTTGCTGAACTCCATTCTCAATTTTGAACCAATCATTGGTTCCGTGCCCAGTTCTCACTGTTGCTTCTTGACCCGCATACAGGTTTCTCAAGAGACAAATAAGATGGTCTGGTATTCCCATCTCTTTAAGAACTTGCCACAATTTGTTGTGATCCACACAATCAAAGGCTTTAGCATAGTCAATGAAGCAGAAGTAGATGTTTTTCTGGAACTCTCTAGCTTTCTCCATGATCCAGCGTATATTGGCAATTTGATCTCTAGTTCCTCTCCCTCTTCGAAATCCTGCCTGTACTTCTGGTAGTTCTCGGTCCACATACTGCTGGAGCCTAGCTTGCAGGATTTTGAGCATAACTTTGCTAGCATGTGAAATGAGTGCAATGGTGTGGTAGTTTGAACATTCTTTGGCATTGCCCTTCTTTGGGATGGGAATGTAAACTGACCTTTTCCAATCCTGTGGCCACTGCTGAATTTTCCAAATTTGCTGGCATATTGAGTGTAGCACTTTTACTGCATCGTCTTTTAAGATTTTGAATAGCTCAGCTGAAATACTGTCACCTCCACTAGCTTTGTTATTGCTCAGACTTCCTAAGGCCCATTTGACTTCACATTCCAGGAAGTCTGGCTCGAGGTCAGTGACCACCCCATCATGGTTATCAGGGACATTAAGCTCTTTCTTGTATAGTTCCTCTGTGTATTCTTGCCATCTCTTCTTAATCTCTTCTGCCTCTGTTAGGTCCCTGCCATTTTGGGCCTTTACCATGCCCATCTTTGCATGAAACATTCCCTTCATATCTCCAATTTTTGTGAAGAGATCTCTGGTCCTCCCTATTCTATTGTTTTCTTCTATGTCTTTGCACTGTTCATTTAAGAAGGCATTCTTATCTCTTCTACTATTCTCTGGAATTCTGCATTCAGTTGGGTGTATCTTTCTCTTTCCCCCTTGCCTTTCGCTTCCCTTCTTTCCTCAGCTATTTGTAAAGCTTCCTCAGACAGCCATTTTGCTTTCTTGCATTTCTTTTTCTTTGGGATGGTTTTGGTTGCTACCTCTTGTACAATGTTGCGAACCTCTGTCCATAGTTCTCCAGGCACTCTGTCTATCAGATCTAATTCCTTAAATCTATTTGTCACCTCTACTGTATATTAATCAGGGATATGATTTAGGTCATAGCTGAGTGGCCTAGTGCTTTTCCCTACTTTCTTCAATTTAAGCCTAAATTTTGCAACAAGAAGCTGAGCCACAGTCAGCTCCTGCTCTAGTTTTTACTGACTGTATAGAGCTTCTCCATCTTTGGCTGCAGAGCACATAGTCAATCTGATTTCTGTGTTGTCTGATGTCTGGTGATGTCCATGTGTAGAGTCGTCTCTTGGGTTGTTGGAAAAGAGTGTTTGCTATGACCATCGTATTCTCTTGACAAAATTCTACCAACCTGTGCCCTGCTTCATTTTGTACTCCCGGGCCAAACTTGCCTGTTATTCCGGTTATCTTTTGGCTTCCTGCTTTAGCATTCCAATCCCCCATGATGATAAGGACATCATTTTTTGGAGTTAATTCTAGAAGATGTTGTAGGCCTTCATAAAACTGGTCAACTTCAGCCTCTTCAGCACCAGTGGTTGGGGCATAGACTTGGACTACTGTGATATTGAATTGTTTGCCTTGGATTCGAACTGAGATCATTCTGTCATTTTGGAGATCGTACCCCAGTACAGCTTTTCCTACTCTTTTATTGACTATGAAGGCTACTCCATTTCTGAGGGATTCTTGCCCGCAGTAGTATACCTGACGGTCATCTGAATTAAGTTCACCCATTCCTGTCCATTTTAATTCACTGATTCCTAAGATGTCGATGTTCAGTCTTGTCATCTCTTGTTTGACCATGTCCAGCTTACCTTGATTCATGCATCTTACATTCCAGGTTTCTGTGGAGTATAGATCTTCACAGCATCGGACTCTCCTTTCACCACCAGATACATCTGCAACTGAGTGTCCTTTCGGCTTTGACCCAGTCGCTTCATTCTTTCTGGCGCTACTAGTACTAGCCCTCCGTCTTCCCCAGTAGCATATTGGACACCTTCCGACCTGAGGGGCTCATCTTCCGGCATCATCTCTTTTTGCCTTTTGGTACTGTCCATGGGTTTTCATGGCAAGGATACTGGAGTGGGTTGCCATTTCCTTCTCCAGTGGATCAGCTTTTGTCAGAGCTCTCTGCTATGACCTGTCCGTCTTGGGTGACCCTGCATGGCATAGCTCATAGCTTCATTGAGCTACGCAAGCCCCTTCGCCACGACAAGGCAGTGATCCATGAAGGAGAATTTTTCTCTAGCCTCACTTAAAGTACGCCCTGAGTTACTTCCAAGCCTGCCTGTGTGTCCCTTTCTGATCAGGCAGGATGTAGCTCATATTTAAGTGTTTATATATACAGTGTACAGTACTTGATCATACATATTTAAGCCCTTATCATATGAGACACTTAATGTGCATAGAAATGGAAGCAGCATCGTAGCTCATCTTGCTCAGCCTCCTGTTGCAAAAGGGAGCTGGCAGAGCCAAGGCAGAGAGGCAGGAGCAAAGACCACCCATCGAATCATGACAAAGGGAAGACTTGAACTATGGTTCGTTGCATAGTCACTAAGCCTTTGAATTAAGAGGCTCAGGGGATGGCTGGTGGCAACCTCTTTCTTTTGTACACCTTTTATGTTAGGCTTAACAGCTTGGTGTTTGTACTTTGAACATAAGCTGTTAAGGAAAGATGGATGCTTCTCTAAATAGTTGTAAAGAACAGAACGCCGTGTGCTTCTCAACCTGGTTGACTTGCCACCTGTTGCCCACGGGTGAGGTGGAGCGTCTAGCAGAGAGATCCTTGGAAACAATAGGCAGAAAGTAGAACATTTTGAAGGCAAATGGCTGCATGTGGTTTCTGTTGGCAGGATGAAAAAAGGAACACTTCTTCATTCCTTAGGAATGGAAGTTAGAAAATGCTGAAGACCTTTTCATCCTGACCCTTCCATCAAGCTCACCCATGTGTGTATTCATGATTTTTTGTAGGTCAGGGCTTAAGTAAACCATTTTGGGAAATTTGCTAGCCCACAGTCTTTTGAATTATGTCCTTTAGGCAAGTTTTTCATCATTACAACAGGACAGGAAGCATAGCTGGCAGTGTTTGGTTGTTCATTTGCATGTCTGTCTTAGGGCTACACTACATATTTCATTTAAAAGGCAGGGTGTAGCTGATCCTCAGCCCTTTTATTCTGCGATGTATATCCCTGGGGCCTTGATCTGGATTGGAGCAGCTGAGTTCAGCGAAGGGATGAACTTCCTCTAGCTACTTTCCACAGCTAAATTTGCTTCCCCTGTTCTCAGGTAAAAGAGAGAGAGAGAGAACCCTCCATTGATATGTTTCTCTTTTTTTGAGCCACTGCATGGGGTTTAGGGGAGACAGTGTGAAGGTTTCAATATCCTGTCCCCAAATACATTGATCCCTATCTTAGGTCAAGCCCCTATCCAAAAGGTGAGGATCAGTTGCATACCACATAGCCAGACCTTGAGCCCTGAGCCCTTGCTGCATTGTAACCTTTCTGTAAACTCTGATCCTCTGGAGTTGGGTTCCATTATGTGGCTGTCAGGAAGGAGCTAGTAGTACTCCTCATAATGGGGCTTCGGGGACAGGTTGTTTGCTGAGTGATACATCACACGCTTCCTGGCATGGCTAATTGAGGGAATCATCCTGTGATGGGAGAACGGTGTCAGAAAAGATGCCTTAATTTGCAAAGGTGTGTGTCATGCCATTACTCATAAGCAGTTAACATATTTTTTCAGCATTTGCAAAACTGATGTTACATGTCTTGTCGCTTGTTGACTCTTGGGTCTGCTGAAGCATCAGGGGAAAACGTCATGCTACTTTCCTTTTGGTGATCAGAGGAAACACTTTTAAATTTAGAAATCACTTAGGAATTAAAGGATGACAATTAGAAATGCCATCAGTTTATTTTATAAGTTAACTGAGATCATCGAGAATGAATTCATACTATTTTTTAAAATTCATGTTTCTCAGCAGATGGGTGGTAGGACAAGGAACTTGAAATGTCATAGCCCATAGCAATGCCAGTGCTCCTTGAGTAGATTGGAGGATATTGAAAGTTTCAAAATCTACATGTTATTTGCAAAAATGCTTGCAAATTAAACATATTTTTTTGTAGTGGGTGGGCTGGAGGGTTTTAAATCATATTTTATTGTATTTGTTTTAGTGACTTCACATCTGGCTGCTGTTTTTATGGGGTTGCTTTGGGAGCGCATGGGCGCTACCTTTGGGGTGGTTTTGGGCAAGGGGAGAAACGGCGTTGGGGGATTAACATGTCAGCATAGAAAAAGGAGGGACAGATGGTTGATACCTGTTCCTCCTCCTGGTTATTCCTCCAACCAGAAGGTTCTGGGTAAGCTTATCAACTGCCCCTTAGGCCTGACGGTGCTGCTGCTTAATGCCAGGTCAGTCCATAAAACATCCCTGTTCTATGTTAATAAACATCCCTCATCCACGACTTAATTGTGGATGAGGGAGCCGACCTGGCTTGCATTACACAGACCTGGGCGGGAGAGGGTGGGGATGTAGCCCTCTCTCAGCTGTGCCCGCCTGGGTATCTAGTTCAGCACCAGTCACATCCAGAGAGGAGGGGAGGGGGGGTCGCTTTAATTCACCGAGCCTCTATTTCCCTCACGGGGCTTCCTGTTCCCTCAAGACCAGGTCTAGAATGTTTATACCTAGTGCTGGGCAATTGAGACAGATTGGGGATTCTGCTGGTGTACCATGCACCCTTCTGCCCATCAGACTGTGCCTGAGCTGACGGAGATCATCTCGGACCTGGTGTTGACGGCCATGGGGCTGTCTCAACATGTCATAGGCCCAACCACTGAATGTGGACACACGCTGGACCTGGTTTTCTCGACGGGGCAGGAAGAGGGTGATTTGAGGGTGAGGAATTTGTGTCTGACTCCCCTGTCATGGTCAGATCACTTCCTCGTGAGGTTTGAGCTTGGAGCTGGCCTTTCCCTCTGTAAGGGTGCGGACCCTATTGTGATAGTCCACCCTCGGAGCCGGGTGGATCCGGATGGATTCCTGAAGGCCCTGGAGGATTTGCCCATTGATAAAACTGGTTCTCCTGTTGATGCTCTGGTTGAACTGTGGAATGCGGAAATGGCCAGAGCGATTGACACGATTGCCTCTAAGTGTCCTCTCCTGCCAAGCAGAGCCCATCCATCTCCATGGTATACATCTGAATTATGGGTGATGAAGCGGGTTGGGAGATGACTAGAGCATAGGTGGAGGAAATCACGGGATGAATCTGACCAAACATGCTTACATGCTCATTATTGAGGCTATGCTGTGGCACTGAGGGCAGCGAAGAAGAAATTCTTCTCCACTTCCATTGCCTCCTCACAGTGCTGTCCAGTGGAGCTTTTTCAAGTGGTACATGGACTGATATACCCCGGCTCTAAGAAAGATTCTGTACCACCATCGATGGCCTGCTGTGACGACTTTGCCCAGCACTTCAAGGAGAAAATCACTCAGATTCGTCACTAGCTGGACTCCACAATTGATTCAGATCCCTTAGGGGAGACACCAATGACCCCGTCTGGTCAGGTATTAATGGATGAATTTCAGTTAATGCGGTCTGATGTTGCGGACAAGGTTCTTGGACAAGTACATCCTACCACCTGCTTACTCGACCCTTGCCCTTTGTGGCTGCTGACCAAAGCTAAACACAGCATTGGTTCCTGGATCTTGGAGGTTATTAATGCCTCTCTGAGGGACAGCTGGGTGCCCGCTCCTTTAAAGGAGGCGGTAATCAGGCCTGTCCTAAAGAAGGCATCTCTGGATCCAGAGGTGGCCGCCAATTATAGATGGGTGGCCAACATCCCATTTTTGGGCAAGGTGTTGGAACGGGTGGTGGCGGCGGGGCAACTCCAGGTACTCTTGGATGAAACTGATTATCTGGACCCATTTCAGTCTGGCTTCAGACCCCGGTACAGTACTGAATCTGCCTTGGTCGCCCTGTATGATGACCTGTGCAGGGAGAGAGACAGGAGGAGTGCGTCCTTGTTGGTTCTCCTGGACCTCTCAGCGGCTTTTGATATCATCAACTATAGTATCCTCCTGGATAGGCTGGTGGGGTTGGGAGTAGGAGGCATTGCTTGGCAGTCGTTTCGCTCCTACCTTGAAGGCTGATTCCAGAAGGTGGTGCTGGGGGACTTTGGCTCTGCGCCATGGCAACTATGCCGTGGAGTACCGCAGGGTTCCATTTTGTCCCCCTTGCTATTTAATATCTGCATGAAACCTCTGGGAGAGATCATAAGTAGATTTGGGCTGCAGAGTCATCAGTATGCTGATGACACACAGCTCTACCTCTCTTTTTCAACTAATCCAGGTGAGGCAGTGGCTGTACTGAACCGGTGCCTGGCTGAGGTAATGGGCTGGATGAGGGCCAATAAACTGAAGCTCAATCCAGATAAGACAGAGGTTCTGTTGGTGGGTGATTCGAGCTCCTCGGTAGGTGACTTGGGCCTTGCCCTGGATGGGGATGCACTCCCTCTAAAGGAAAGTGTCTGCAGCTTGGGAGTGCTCCTCAACCCGGAGCTGTCCTTGGAAGCCCCAGTGACAGTGGTGGCGAGGAGCACTTTCTTTCAGCTTTGGCTAATCTATCAGCTGCGTCCCTACCTGGAGGAAGTTTGCCTAGCAACAGTAACACATGCATTGGTTACTTCCCGGTTGGATTTCTGTAATGCACTTTACGTGGGCCTGCCCTTGAAGACAGTCCGGATACTTCAGATGGTTCAAAATAGAGCTGCCAGGATGCTGTCAGGGACTGGGTGTTATTCTCATATAACCCCAGTCCTCTATCAGCTCCATTGGCTTCCCATCGAAGTCTGGGCTCAATTCAAGGTGCTGGTTATTACCTATAAAGCCCTAAATGGCTTGGGACCAGGATACCTAAAGGAACGCCTTTTTCCCTATTTGCCCCCCAGTCCCTGAGATCGGCAACAGAAGCCCTCCTCCGGGAACCATCTGTGAAAGAAGTTAGGAGACAGAGTACCCGGAGGAGGGCCTTCTCTGTGGTGGCGCCCCGACTGTGGAGAGAGATCCGCCTGGTGCCGTCATTATATATTTGTTTTTCAGTGCCAGGTTAAGACCAATATTTTAATATGTTTTAATATTGAATTTTAATATTGTATTTGCAGCCAGAGTGGGTCGTCAATTTATTTATGCTGTTAGCGGTCCAGAGACATTGGTAATTGGACGGCATACAAATTTCATAAATGAATGAATGAATATTAAAGTGATAATCATGGGCATTCTGAGGCATTCTGAGAAGGATCTAGTGGGGGTCTAGCTATTAGCACTTTTTTGCTTGTGCAAACAGAAGCCACTTACCACAACATCCGCAGCACATGCTCGCACTATTGATATTGTGTAAGTGTTGGTTTTATTTTCTGGTATGCTTTTCATGTTAGCAAGTGCTATTGACTTTCCACAAGCTTTGTTTTCTTCAATGGTGCAATATCTACAGTGATAACTATTGGATCCATCCCTCTCTAGTTTCCTTTCTGAGCATTGCAGGATTACTTTGAAGGGATACAGCAATGTAGTGGACTCAAGACTAGCAGGAATGCAGCTCTAGCAATTGGTTATTAGCAGGGTGCTGGCATTATCTACCATCTCCTTCTGACTTCCGATTCCTGCTGAGCTTCGCTGAAATTTTCACAGTTGCTGGGGAAAACTCCGCTTTTCCAGCAAAAACGTATTGTTCCTTGGTTTCATGTAAAGTAATTTGAACTGGCCTGGTCCTCAATGGGCAATTAAGGCTCATTAGCTTTACAGACCTCTGTGGATATGGAATGACACAACTGTTTAGTCTGGACTCTGCTTGGGAGTAAAAGTACGGGAACGGGAAGTGTCATGGGAACATGGTGTATGTGAAGGTTCAACTTAGAGACGTCTTTTGGTCCATCCTGCCTTTGCTCCATCATGAGCATGTCAGCAATCACTTCTCATTATGGGGGACCACACATAGTTAGGTTTTCCAGATGAAACGTTCCGTAAGTAAAATCTTAACTTTGTGCTGTCATGGACTGATATTGTTCTGAACGAGAAACACCGTTTTCAGTTACTGTTAAACATGAATTAGAGTAAGCACCCACTGAAAGGAGCAGTGATCATGTGACCAAAGTGATTACTGTGTAACGTAGAAAGTGCCATATGAACTTGCTCAACCAAAGCATATTCTTGACTTATATTTAATTGCACATGTCCTTTTATTCTCAAAAGGTAGCAAATCCATATGTTTACTTTGCACCTTGTCTTACAGGTTTTGCCTGGCATTCTGCAGAAGCATTGCTGTATTTTACCAGACAGGAATACAGGTAATCACTATATTTTTTTGTCCTGTTAATATGCTTATTACACTTGTACAGGGATCAGATGACCCTCATTGCTCTTCATAAGGGACTTAGAAACAGTGAGAAAAGGGTCACTTAAAACAAGTTGACCCCTGAATTTACATTAGCTCAGTTAAACAAACAAAAATGGTTTACTATGTAATTTTCTGGGAGATTACCATTTGAAGTTGGATGTATACACTTCTAAACCATCTAAATTAACATCTAATACTAATTTGTAACGATGCGATGAATTTAAAAATTTCAACAAAATTAGTTTGGTCTTGCTCCAGATGACTTTGAATGGTTTCCTGCTGCTGTGTGGGAAGAATCATTTGAATTGGCAGACTTCTGATGGTTTGGTTCAGTTTTAAGACTACACAATTATTGAAGTTGTAAAGTACTCTAATATTATAGTTATTTCTAGCATGTTCTGGGCAATTGATATGAAGCAATAGTTTGACTTGGCATGTGCCGGAATTTACTTGGAAGCCTGTTTTAATACCAAGAACTAAGAAGACTTGTCTAACGTGTTCCCTCCTACTTGTTTGCTTAAGGGAAGTGAATTTCTATTCCTGCAATTGAGGCAAGTGCATTAAAGATGGGGAGACTAGAGTTGGAAGATGGTGTTAAGCCCACTTGTATCTTACTTTGAGATGTTGCTTATTCCAGCATACCAAGAAAAATGGGACCAGAACATTCATTGTAGGCTGGTTTGGATAACATTAGAAAGGTCTGGTTTGGACTTTACGCTGAACTGCTGTTCTTGCAAGGATGGCACATTGGAATGGGGACTCTGTGTCTCTGTATGAAGGCCAATATTGTACAGCAGATTCCAGGATAGGAATTTGGGAACCAACTTGAGCTGCTTTGGACTGCCACATCCATACATTATAATACATAGGCTTACTGAACCTGCTTACTCTGGCAAGCATGGCACCATGCCTTGATAACTGTAACCTTTGGCTGGTCATGCAGTGGCAAACCAGGTAACCCCTCCCTATGCCGGGTTTTCCTGCTCTGATGCAGGAAGAATGAGGAAAATTGGATGAGGCTGCCTAAAGATGTTCAGGACTCATGAACCGGCCACTCCTCCACCAGCCTTCCCCTTCCTATCAGGAAGGACCTGCCAGTGGGGGGAAGGCAGTGTTGCTGAATTAGAGTTTGAAAGGAACTTGCCTTTTCAAGGCAAGGGATGAATATTTCAAGAAAGTTGGAAGAGGAAGAGAGTGAATTCAAAGACATTAGAATTCAGAGTAAAGAAATCAAGAGATCATTAGGTTGTGTAATGTTGTATGAATTAATTATAATTAGTAATGAATGATATAATCTTTTTGTAATGATCATGTCTATTAACTTTTCATCTTTTTAATCGTCATCTACTGTGGTCTAGTCTGTGTGATGCAGCAGCCTTTCTCAACATGGTACCTTCCAAATGTTTGGCACTTCAGCTCCTATCAACCCCATTCAGAATGGTCCATGGTCCAAAATGCTGGGGGGTTTAATCAAAAGAGCACCAGTTTAGGGAAGGCTTCTCCAAAGTATGTTTAATACGTGTTCTGCAAGTAAAGCTGAGCGGGGAAATGTACTCAAGCAATTGATACCCACTAGGAAGGGTGCATTTTCAACAAAACTACTAGAAGGTGGTATAATATGGCTTAGTTACTCTGTTAACATATGCTAGTGAGGGCTCTTTCAAATATATTATTCTTCCAAATCTAATCCAGAACAGCTCTGCGGCATTGGAACCTTGCATGGGAAGGTAAACTTGCTTTGTGGGGGAGCCCTTCCTCTATCTTGCATCTGGAATGTGGCACGTAGGCTGTAGAATACAGGCTAGATTTCTTCAAGATGAACTTAAATATCTTAAAAGGAATATTTTTAGTCCTGGTTGTGTAGGAAACTAGTGCTCATGCTAGAGTATGTATTATCAACTGCCAGAACAGGGTCCTTATAAAATATGCAATGAACGCTACTAATAAATCTCAAGCTATCACAGGCATCCGGAAACAGGAACATTTTGCACCATTTCCTAAATGCATGGAAAGAAGGCTTTGGGGAATCTTCTGGGAATGGCTTTCTACAGCACTGGTGTCCAAATAGGAGTAGCATCTGCTCACTTACCAGATACGTGGAATTTGGAAGAAACGTCCCACTGCTAGAATGTCTTTCTTACTTATGGAAGCCTTTTGTTGCATTCCCTGCACCTGGATCTCAGCGTTGTCTGTAGAGCCACTTAGCTTCAGCTTAGTCACAAGCCATTCCACTTGGGAGGAGAGAGAGACATTGGCATCCTCTCCCGTGCCCTTCTGGCCTGAGGACACGACTTTCACATCACTCACACACTCTGGTAGTGGCTTCCTTGTAGTCTCTCCTGCTGCACTGGAACACGTGACTCCAGAATTAGGCATGGTCACTATAAAGGCCGCAGATAGTGCTTTGGTAGGAGTGGCAGAGCTGCTGGGAACCTTTTAAAGGCTTCTCTTGGCTCCACTTCTTTATGAGACATCTGTCTACAGCGGAACAGAACACACTGGGAGCTATCCAGGGTCCTGATCTCAGTTCATCAGAAAAACAACCGTGTCTAGGCGGGTGTGAACCGACCTACCTTGAACTGATGTGCTGTTGACCCTGATTTATCTCAGCTTTTTGCTTTAACCTACTTTACTGGACCTGATTTACTTCAACTTGAACTTACCTCACTCAGCTTGCTTCTCCCCTTGTGGGCTCAGATATAGCAGCAGATGAAATGAGATGAATGCAAGGAAAGGTGCTTCTTAAAATGCGTGGTGCAAGGGTTGCTTAGATCTATAAAAATCACATTGAATCAAGCCTGGAAGTTAACAAGAACTTATTACAGCAATGTGGGTTAGTTTCACTCAAGAGTAATGAGCTGGTGCCTGCCTGCATCGATTGGCTGCCCCTTGTTTACCAGTACATGTTATGCAGCGACAGATTATGAACTTGTCATGCTATTACTTCTTGATAATTCATAAACAAGCTGAGATCATTAACTGGCAGTATGTGTGTATGCTCTTTGCTGCATAATTGGTAAGAGAAGATGCAATAAGACCTCAAATGCTTAAAAGGCCTGCTGTGCTATCAGCTGCAACTTAGAGGTTAACCGAACTTGGCTTTTTTGCTTTTGTCTGCTGTTGCCTAAAACGCTAAGCACCCAAAACCACTTTTGGAAAAGAAAAGGCAATTGACCAAGTCCAAAGAGAAGAGATGCTTAAGTATTTAACCTTCAGCTGTTGCAGAAATGGCTGGTTGAACACATGAGCTATGATTCCCAATCTATTACACAGCAGATTGGGAATTGGGATACAGTGAGCAAGAAACAAGGGTGATAGTATTTCGAACTGGAACAGGAGCAGCAGTGGAGTGTGGGTAGGTATCGTGCATCATGTGGAAAGAGGACTGGATCTGAAAATCATATAAATTTAAACAGAGTTGCATTTAAGGCAGTTTTCATACATAATCAGTGATGTACCATGTTGTATATAATTGGAAGAGTGAAATAGAACCGCATTGGAATCTCATTGTGCGATGGCCTCCTCACTTTCAGCAATCTTTTGTGGGATTGTTATAATGTGTATGTGGACAGCTCTTGAATTCATGGCTCTTAAATGTGAGGTATAGTGGCTTATTAATGCTGCTAAATAGGCAGCTTTAAAAGGCTAATATACTAACTTGGAATGCTACCACAGCAAAGCAGCCATTTAGCTGTCCTTCACATATTATGATAATGTTTCACTATAAAACTTCTGTAGCTAAAACACCTTAAAAAGCAATACCTCTTATATTCCTGGTTCTAATGTAGAGTTCGTGAAGCTGTATTACATTTAATACTGATGACTAAATAAACTTTTCTGCAAAGTGATACCATTTCAGAAGAAAGACCACTAGGAACTTAACTGTTGTTTTGATGAATTGTGAATTAGAAGTAATAGCCTATCTTTCTAGTAACTGAGATTTTCAGTAAACAAAATATGTTGAAAAAATTCCCTGTTGCAGTTAAGCTTTCTTTATTATATGAATTTATATCTTGCCCTATAGATTTCCATGCTTATAATACAAAGTAAAAAAGTAAAATCAGAACATAAAACATTGTAAATTAAAGTTCGGGACCCCTTCCTTTTGCTCTGTAAGATGTTTGTTAATATGTTGTAGTTGGAAACATGTCTACTCAGAAATAAGCAAAAGCCTCATGTCTACCCATAAGGAAGCAAGTTGATCCTCTGAAATTTGCAGGACTGAATTGCACAGCAGTCCTCCCCTGATTCCACCATCTCTGCCTTGCAGGGAAGATGTCCAGATGGCAGCTGATAAAAGACAAGTGCTTTTCCCTGCTATGCACTGAGAAAAGGAAGCTTTTCCAGTACTAAGCAGGGGGAAAACACTTAACTTGCATCAGCTGCTGTTTTCCCTCTATGGTAGAGGGGACAGAGCCAGGAGAAGAAGGCCTAAAAGAGACTCTTCCTAAGCCTCATCACTCCTGTGGACCAGGGACTCCCCATTCCTTAGTGACACCTTGAACAAGTGCGCATGGACTGCTAAGTCATGGCTTCTCTAGCATGTCTTGTGTCATCCTGCAGTGTTTTCAACAGAGTTGCTTAAGAGTTGTTTGATAACAGTATTTCGTTATTGCTATACATCCAGAGTCTAAGGTGGTGAACAATATAAAGTTTAAAAAATAAATAAAAGTAATCAACATTAAGATGGTGGCTGGTCAGCAAGAAAAATCTTCCCTGAATAAGGCAGTTTGTAAGAGGCTCTGAAAACTGCATAGCATTGGTGCCTGCCTGACTTCCCAAGGCAGAGAGTTCTATGGAAGTCGGGCCACCATACTGAAGGCTCTGGCCTCCAGCCAGGCCATGGATTTGTGTAGAAGGACCAGGAGAATGTCCTCCAGTGACCCTAGTGACTGGGCAGGTTGGTAAGAAAGAAGGCACCCTCACAGGTATCCTGGTCCCAAGTTATTCAGGGCTTTGTACATTAGGATTAAAACCTTAAGCTTGGCCCAGTAGCTTATAGGCCACCCTGACAAGCCATGGCTTGTCGTAGGACTTGTTTGCCCACAGCAACTTGCAATGTCTTCCAAACTCAGATTTCAGAGCCGATTGGAGGGCAAGCCCCACAACAAGTGAGCCACTGGTTAAGCGTGGCAAAACCCTGTTCGTGCTCTTGCCAAATGGCTCCAGGCAGGTCTCCATGACCACTGCCCACAATGTTCCCAAGGGGTATTTAGAGGTAGCTGTCCCTGGCTTCCTTGTCTCAGCATGTCTTATTTTATTTTTTTTAATGTCTTTAATGCATGCTGTCATCCTCAAGCCTTGTTCGGGGCTTAGGGAGGTGGTGTGTGATGCTGGCACCAGGGTCTGCCACACCCTGCCCCTTCAGTCCTTCCTTGAGGAGGTGGCCTTGCCCTGAGCCCCTTCCCTTGCATGGAAGGGAATCACTAGCAGGAGCACTGTCCCCACTCTGGCTGGTGGACACTGCTTGCGGCTTGTGGTTGCTGTGCGCAGAATGCCCAGGAGAACAAACCTTGGATCCTGGAAGAGAGAACTTGCTTGCGGGCATGCCCTTTCCAGGATCAACCTGTGCTACCTGCTTCTTTGGGCTGGCAGTGGCAGGGAAAGGTCAGCTGCATGCATGGGCATATAGGAGCCATCACTAGTGACTAGGCTGATGCAGTGGACCATCTCCCACCCCCTCTCCTTAGTGCTGTGGTGGGTAGGTGGGTGGAGATCTGCTAGAATGCCTGCAAGAGGACTGAGACGGGAGGAGGAGGCATCCTACTCCCAACGCACCCAAGTGTTTATCAAGTGCATTGGTGGTAGGGAAGCCATACCTCATAGCTTTCTACATAGTGGCTTGCCATGTTTTGTGACTCCTCCCTGTGCCTCCTGAGGATACCGGTTGGGAGTATTGCATGCATGAATCTCAAGAGCTGCCTGCATGTAGAAAATGAATATATCTGGGAGAAGAGCTGCAGTTTAGTTGTCTCCCCAAGTTGTTAACTTTCTGTGTGGAGGTTCTGAATTTTGTTAGTTCAATATTAAAAAAAACTTGTCTTCCATCCATATTCTAAAGTGCTACTCCCTTCAGGAGACTTCTGTCTTCAACCATAATTGACCTTTGAAAGGGATTTGATTTTTTCTATATAGAAACATTCCCAGTCTGACTCTTAGCTAATAAGAAAAGCTGTAAGAGAGGTTTTGAGAGAGAAATGTAATTAAGATATTTGGTTGTGCAGTACAGCCTCCTCGCAATATAGATCTCTGTGATCTTCAACATCTGCCTGCTCAGATTATATAGAATATTACTATGAGGAAGCATTGCTGTCCATTGTGTGCTGTAGCTTTCAGTCCTGTTTCTATGGAAATAGGAGTGATAGTGCTGTTGACAGAAATTTCGGCCTAGCCTTTTAATCTTCATCTAATCCAGAAGATGCCATTCAGTTGCCAAGTGAACAGTGGACAGGTAATAAGAATTACAGAGGGCTGGCTAGTTCCCATGGATTTATCTTTCTCACCTTACCCTTCCTTTACCTACTGCTGCTGCTAATCATAAACAATAAAAAAATCTACCATTACCCTGTTGGTGTACATGGTGACTTGCAGAGCCTTGAGGATAAGAAGGGAATGTCACTCTTGCCAAAGAATTCACAATCTAAACATGCAGTGGGGAAAAAAGAGAGACAGGGCATGAGGTGGGTAGTGGTGAATGTGGGTGATGTTGGGGAATCTTGTTACATGTAAAAGTTGGGAGTGTGGTTTGAAATGATGAGCCAAAGGCAATCAGAAAACACAGGTTTTGAGTAGGGATTTTATTGGTGGGGGATAGTGGCATAGGAGAGAGAATAAATGGAGCTGAAGCTAATTTGCCCTTAGCCAATTCGACTTGGGTGGATATGTAGGTGCTACAGTGCAAGGAGGAAAAACTCATTTTAAGCAGCTCTGCTGTAGGCTTTATAAACAAGTTGCCCTTTGAGGTGGAGTTTTCTCTTCAGAATTTTATTTTTTGGAGGGAGGAGTCCTCATAAAAGTATACCTCATAGGACTGAAGTATATAACACATTTTTAATACTGGGTTTGTCCTGGAAACAACTTCTGTCAACATGTTAGCTGATATACTAACAGCACACTCCGTCTCAGAGTGTGGACGGTTATGCAGCTAAAATGGCACTGTCCATATATAAGAGAGAGGTATAGGAAGCTGGGGAAGGGAGTACAGTAAACTTTTAGAGGAGGGATGGATACCCCAAAAACAATCCAA
Source organism: Varanus komodoensis (assembly GCF_004798865.1). Taxonomy (NCBI): domain Eukaryota; kingdom Metazoa; phylum Chordata; class Lepidosauria; order Squamata; family Varanidae; genus Varanus; species Varanus komodoensis. The sequence goes on from NW_025335269.1 coordinate 36,994,426, forward strand.
TGAAGATTGAGCATGTGTAGTTTGTACAAAATGTTTTTGGACTGTGAGGAGAGATACAGAGAGCTGGGGTGGGAGAGAATGAAATCAGAGCATCCTGGGAGAAGGCATTGGTGGCTGACAGGCTTGAATCCTGAATGGGAGCATGTAACATGGCAACTCGTGTTGCTGGCCTAACTTGTTGGCGCTCAGGGTGGCATACATGTCATTAACGCATTTAACCATGGACTTGACCAACTTGGTATCCACCAAATAGTTCAGGTTTCTACTTTCATCAGCTACAGGCAGCACAGCCCATGGCTGAGAAGAGTTAAAATAACTCAGCTTTTTAGTCCCTGGCTTTGTAGTGATTAATCGGGGTGGCGGAGCGGGGGAAGGAGGATTGACAGTATTTGTTAAATTGTTCTCTCTGCATTCTCTTCTGCAGCGCACAAAGTCTCCACACTCCAGGACATCTCATCTAGCATTCACAGCCCTCCATGTTACTGACCTTGTTTGTCTTGGTATTTGTCCAGGACCATGAACTCGCTGAATAACCATGCTTTGCTGGAACTCTGACCATGTTTGACAGTGATTAGTTGCTGTATGGGGAAGGTTTTTGAGCATAGGTCTTTTGACCTTAAAAACAGCTGGTTCCAGACTTTGGAATTTGCTCACGAAAGCTGTAACATTGTCTCATACTTTTTCCTTGGGATCTAAATGTAGAAAGAGTGTTGACGATGTCTTCCCATAGCAGTGCCTTAGTGCATCACTGAGCACATTCAATTTTAACCATTGGCAAACCTGTGGGAAGTTATGTTAGTGGGTGTTTGCTTTGAGTTTCACAGAGGAAAAGGATGCCAGGAGGTATATTTCTAGGCATTACTTGGAGAAATGTGTTTAGATTGAGCCTCTGGTTCTCAACTTGCGTGGCAGACCTACAAATCCTCCATAAATTCTACTTTTACCCAGTAGTAAATCCTACTTTTACCTTTTACACAGACCTGTGCCTGTGTTGCTATCTTGACTAGAAAAGAAAATGACCAGTCAGTGAATTTATTGGTTTGATAGGCAGTACTGGAAGCCACTGGACTCATTCACTGATTTCCAATACTGTACTACCAATCAAACTAATACCTGGAAGGGACATAGTATTCTCTCACCTGTCATTTCGTTCCTTAGTAAAGATAGGCTTCACAGAAAAGGTGAGTCGTCACCCAACATGACACTTAGGCAAGGTCAGTTGAGTCTTCTGCCATATTTGGACACTGTATTTGGGGTTTGGGACACTGTATTTAGGGTTTTAATGTTTTAAACCACCCAGAGACCCCTCTGGGCTATTGGGGTGCTATATAAATGCAATAAAAAAATAAGTCCGTCCGTCCGTCCTCCAACAGGGAACATTTCTCTTTTTACTCAGGTGCTGAATGTCACATGCTAAATTTGGAATTGTTCTATCCTATAGCAGAAGTGGGAAAACACATGACTTGCTATCCTCTTGAAGTCAACCTGCCACTACCAGCCAAAAAAGCCATATTTTCTCAGTTAAAACAAGATTGCAGGGAACGTCTGCCCTGTTTTAAATGGAATATGCTAGATTTTAGTACTGATGCAGTTTGAGTGTGTGGCAGCAGTGATGGCCTCAGCAACGGAGCCTGACAGGTTCCAGGGGTAGGAATTGGTCCTCTGATTCTCAGATGCTGTCACCTCTGCTCTACAAGTTTATGCTTGTAGGGCCTTTCCCCACAACCATCCTAGATGGCGACGCTTGCCATGAGGAGCTTAATTTTGTGGCAGTGGCAGCAGACCGGACGTGGCTTCCGAGTTTGTTCTGCACTTACTGTCAGTGCAAAGTCACCAGGCTGTTTGCAACCAGTAGCTGTCCTAGACTAAGCTGGTTGTGTGAAGAGACCACTCAGTCAAGTCCTTTTCACAACTGAGATGGTGGGGGGCTCTGCTACTAAAATATCACCTTGCCTTCCTTTGAATCTCAAGGTAAATGAAGGAAAATTTGTTTTAAAGAAGATCACTTTCAAAAGACTGCAAATGCCTTGAAGCAGATTAATCAGTGTATCTATGCTGCTGTAGTATTACTGTTTGTTTGTTTGTTTTTAAAGAAAACTAATATACATTGTCAGCAGCACAAGTTGCATCAATTAAGGTTTTATAGCCTGTGTTGATGCTGATTAACTACAATGCTAAATGAAGATGGGGAAATAGCAAGAATGATTGATGTTTTATTTAAAAGCCACAGTTTGTTTGTTTAGTAGTTCAATTTAATTCGTAAATAGGTACTAAGGTAGTATAAATCATACTGAAGCATCTACTTGATATGGATGGGCTTTTGACATGGAGTTGTGAGGGACAGAACATTGAAATGCTTAGGCTAGAACATAATGTGCCAAGTTGTGTAACAGAGTGTGTGAGTGACTGTGAGGGATTGATTTAAAATATGTATAAGCTACCTTGTAGGGCAACCCATCCCTCGAAAAGTGGCATACCATGAGCCACGCTGGATGGGAAAAGCTGGGAGTTGTAGGACATTTTTCTGTCTAAATAAGCAGAGGGTGGTGCCCTGAGAGGTTAAGAGACTTCAACAATGCACCTTTAAAAACCATAGGAGCTGTGGGACAACTTTGTCCTCCTTTAGAGGGCTTTATTGCTCTCCTTACCCTAACACCCTAAATCACTAGGGTTGTATCAAGACAAAATGAGTGAAAGCTCTGCCATAATATGGCTGCTAAATGCTTGACATTGTAAGATCAGCTTTAGCCTTAAGGTGGGATCTTGGTCTTATCAGGAATCCATGCTGCAAATTTTGCTGACCACCTACACCTTAGATATGCTAACGTGTGCCTATCCTAAAGCGTCTTCCTTTCTGTACACTTGGGATATGCAGATATTTGCCTGTCCTTCTTCCAGTGCTGTTTGCCTTGATCCATTCAGCCCTTTCTGTTTGACTTTCCCAGTGCTGTTTGCCTTTCCATTCAGCCCTTTTTGTTTCACTTTCCCGTGCCTCTAGCAAACTGTCTGCATGATCCCCCCATCCTCCCGCAGATGGTGAATGGAGCTGATAGGTTGTTGGATCATCTTGTACAAGCTCCATCTCTGTAATCCCTCTGGGGGCTACCTACATGCTTCATGCATTTCCTGCATGTCTGAATTAAACCATACATGTTCCTGATTGTACACCCCCAGCATACCAACTCTTTTGTTTTCTTGTCAGTTGCTAGAGTTATAGAAGGCGCTTCAGCTTAGGAAGCTCTCTGAGTTCTCAAGTTATAACTCTGCGAGCTTCTGCTCCCCTCATTCCCTGCCGCTTATTCACCCCTGAAGGATTAATTGCATTTGGTAGTGTGTTGATCTAAAGGACATGGAAAGAAAAGAACTTTACTAGAACATCTTCAGTATAGGTCATGCAGATTTACTTATCCAAGGGATTTGGTTTATTATGGGACATAAAACTGCAATCAAAAAGCAAAATGTTGATATCCAACTCAGTACGTTCCCTAAATGATCTAGGAGACAGGTAATTTAGAGTTTGTTGCTGCTGGAGATGCATGGAAATTGTAAGGGCTTTGGAAATAAAAAGCTCTTCTCTGCACCTGAGGCAGAAGAACAAAAGGCAACTGCTTGAGCTATATTACTTCTAGGAAAACTCATCCAGGGAATAGCTTGAGGGTAAATTGTTATGAGCAACTCAGACAGCTTTGGCTATTGGACAGTATAGAAATGCAATAAATACAAAAAGGATCCACCTAAATTGAGTAATAGGCTGTGATGCCTTTCCTATTGAAGGCTTTAAACCTTTGAATTCCCTGGATAAAGGCAACCTAAAATTAAACCATACCTGGAACAAAAGCATTGGATGACTTCATGTTTTAAATATTACAACAGCAATTGTCCACTGCATAGAAATCATACTTTAGGATGCAGCTTCCTCCAGCCCTGGTCACCACAGCCAGTGATGAGGGGATGATGGGGTTTCAGTCCAACAGCATTTAGGCCAAGGGGAAAACCTTTGGACTTCAGCTCCTGCAATCTCTCCTGCAATCTCTGAACTTTGTCCATGCTGCTTGGGGCCGATAAGAATTGGAGTCCAACAATATCCAGAGGGGCTCCGGTTCTTCACACCTGTCTTAGACTTCTATTTGCACACTGATTGCATAAAGGCAAATGTTATGAGCCATGGTGGTGATAGAATGAAGACTGTTGTTTAAAAGGATGGCTTGCTAGGGTTTGAAATGGCCTTGCTGTGCATTCAGAGAAGATTGTGACAAATCCTAAACTTTTAAAAAAGTATTCTCTAACTGCATCTGCAAAGAAAACAAACATTGAGCATTTTCACAATCTGGCCAGAAACTCAGTGACGAATCTATCCTTTCCTAGAATCTGTTATTACTAAATAAATAAATAGCCATCCAATTATTTGTTGGTATACAGTAGTGTAATTATATCTCTCTTAAAACCATAGATAAAAGCATATAGCTAAAAGAGTGGCTTATGTCAAAATCCACAGGAACTAATGCCACAAAATATTCAAAATGCAGGAGATCAGCTTAGAAAACATTCAGCATTGTTCTTCAGGATGGCTTTAAAAAATAGCCATGTGGTGGTAAGCATGGCCCTTTTAGTCATCAACAGCTCACAAAAGGGCCCTGTTAATGGTTAAAAGCTAGGAAACAAAAGAGTTAGAATAATGGTCACATTTGAAAAGGGACAGTGATGAATTACTCTCCCTGACATGGGGGCTATTTAAAATTCAGTACCGGAAAAATGAAATGGAAATACTTACCTGGGTTTGAGAAGTATTCAGGTTATTCCGGAGAAGATAAAAGGACAGGGGCTGGTTAGCCTGAAGCTCTAATAGGGTAACACAGCAGACAATCATACTTGGCAGCTATGTGAGCCAATGTTAAGACCTGTAAGTGCTTTACCTTATATAAGGTAGGGCAGTATGATTTCCATTTAGAAAGACAGCATGGCATCTCTAAGGTCACCTAGTTCGGAGCTGAGCTGCGATGCAAAATCAAGAACATGCTGGCTTGATTTGCTACCATGTACTTGCAATGGTAGGTGTGATGGTAAAGCATATGGGAATTGTTGAATGTTTCTTGTTAAGAGGTTCCAAGTGACTACTGGGAGGACTTACCAGATATAAATATGGAATGAGGGCTATGAAGCAAAATAATTCTTCAGTTTTCTGCTCAATTTACAGACTTGAAAGGATAACTGAAAATCAGATACATTTTTTCCAATTGTTTTCATGAGGAGAGAGCCACATACTTAATTTTTCCAATGAAATCAATAAAATTTCACATACGCTTAGTTTGGGCTATATAGTATCTTAACATCATTATGTGTCCTCATCACCACATATGTACTGATATATGTATATGGTAGGGATGGGGGACAAATTTTTGCATTGACAAAAAAATAACATGAAAATGCCTATTGGGGAAATTCTTCTTACCTGGTTGTGGCTGTGCTAATAGCCCATGGTATGCCCTCCCTTTCCTTCTTCCCTCTCTTCCATGCTGGGTATGCAAATACTGCTATAGCAATCATGGACCCTGGGAAATGTAAACTTATCTCCATGTAAAAATAGCTATTTTCCCAGGGGCTTTTGACATGTCAAAGAAGAAAAAGAGGAAGGAGGGAGGGCAGGACCGGTTTCCTGACCCTTCTTACCCAGGTGTTGCCAATATGACCGGGCAGGAGAAGGAGCAAAGACTTCCTGCGTCTGGAACATCTTCTGGGTGAAGAAGTTGGAGAGAAACTGAAGAAAGGACTCGGCTCATTGTTGGGGCAGGGAAGGGATTTAGACCCCCCTCATGTCCCCAGGAACTTCACCAGAAGAGGTGGAGGCGCATGGGGGTTGCTGAAGGGATTTGGGACCCTCTCTCAATGATTTTATCAGAACTACACAAGTTCTGACGGAGGTCTCAGAACTGGGTTCATAAAAAACCATGCCAGATTTTGAACATTTTAGGCAAATGGCTTGGTTAGATGAATCTGATCATGAATCAAGCTCAGGAACTGAATTTATATTGGAATTGTACTGAAGATGGCCAACACTAAGTAGGGTGAAAACAAATATTTTTATATTAGAGCTATATCCCATTTTTTTCTTACACCAAACTCAAGGTGCCTTAGCTCATTCTCCTCCTCTTGCACACCATCTTATCTCCACAACAACAACCATGCGAGGTAGGTTGGGCTGAGAGTCTATGACTGGCCCAAAGTGACTCAGTTGGCTTCATGGCTGAGTGGGGACTAGAACCCAGCTCGCCTGAGTTGGAGACACATGTTTTTAACTACTACACCACACTGGCTTTGTCTCAGCATATGCCTCTGAGAGACAATTTTGGGGAATATGTGGTGGCCATTTTGTCTTGGTTCCAATTTCTCATTGGTTCCTTTTGATCTTATATAACTTCCTAGAACTGTAGTTCTCATAATGAATTCCTCTGAAAGCCTAAGCTTCTGAGATAATTCAAGGATACTTTTGAACGAAGAAGAAAACTTCATATACAGCTAGATTTTAAGTAATCTCTTTCTAGCTCCAAAATGGTGAGGGGTGAGGCTGTTTTATTTCTGGAATAAATATGCAACATAGTTTTAATTGTACAGTGAAACATTTTGTGTGTTTGCAGTGTGTTCATAATGAGTTGGGGTGGAATCTTTTGAAACTGTTTCCCATTGCTAAATTTTTGAACCATTCAAACCTGTTGCTATAGAAACAATAATAGTAAGAAGACACATTAATCAGATGTACTGCATTATATTTGCCTCTTTCTGATGGCCATGCATATTATTATTATCAACATTATTTTATATTTTGTTCCTTGATGTTTTACCCTTTTGAACAGCATTCCCACCAAAATACTAATGGACATGAAAATGTTTTAATAGCTTATTC